>NC_143090.1:9696969-10000000 GCF_061535455.1 Colias philodice
GAAATTGTGGAGTATTTTTTTTTATCCCGGTCCAGCCGGGTTCCATTGGTGCATGGCTTAGATAACTCGAATAATAGACAGCTTCAGCTGTCTGTATGCGCTTGAATAATGATAATTGATTACAAACTAGACAACAAAAATGATTGCTAAAATGTTATCTAGACTTCAGAATCTGGTTGTCCTAAAACAAGGCCTATTTCCAGCCATATGTTTATTACGTTCTGAATAAAACTTATGTTCATAACTTGCCGGCAAGATGGCGCCAATGTTATTTGACACCAACTTAAATAGAGGTGTGGGCGCGTGACTAGAAAAGATTACAAATTACTGTCCTGGACATAATATTTTTTATTACGCCTTTTTAATAAATGTACATACTTATACATACACAAGTTATGCTACATGCAAGGTAGGATCTTGTCAATTTTTTTTTTATTTGAATGAGCTTTTATGGTTATGAGTATGATTTTTTTCTCATATGAAACAAAAACTACATTTGTTTTTATTATGTTCAAAGTAAAAAAAATATTTCGAAACATTGCGAAACATGTTAGTGGTATAGGTATAATGAAGTTCTTTGTGATAGTAATTTTTTGACCATTTTGACCATGTGATAATATTTTTTTAGTGAAATAAGCACTAAATCTGAACTGTTGATTTTTTGTTTACATAGACGAAATTGGCTAACTATTAATTAATGATTTATTTATAGACTCATTTACCACGTCAATGTAGAACATCATTTAGATGCAATTTAAATAATAAGAAAACCAAGTCAAGGGTACGTTACAAAATTTTCGGCTCAGGGGGGTAACCGGCACCTTTAGAATAACAGTCTTATTATGGGTACGTTTTGTTGCGTTCACAAAATAATCTTACTTTTTTGGCACCGGGACCTTCTAAAACATATGAAAACTAATTGCAACAAGACTGTTTCGAGCGGTTTCGAGACGTCAATCGAAAAATTGGAACCGGCACGCTCTCTTTGACATTTAGCATTCTTGTTATAATGTCAATAATGACAGTTTTAAGCAATTTTAGTGAAGTTGTAAATATGGAACTTTTATAACATTATTTTGAATATTATTAAAAGAATACACATCAAATTTAAGTGAAACGTATGTAGTTGGAAATCTATTTAATAAATGAAGCTTTTAAAGAAGATAATACATTTATTATATAAAAAATGCAAAATTAACATAACTACATCGGGTTGTTCCAAGAAAAGGCTTCAAACCTTTTGATTTAAGAAGAATCGTGTAAATAATTTATTATTGCGAAGTGCGCAATCATCACGAGTCCCTATGAGATATGGGGGCATCATATGAACAATTTGAAAATACAATATAACCTACAGATTTATCTGTGTAAGTACCATATAATGTAAGTACCATACCCAATGCAAATCTATTTAAAAATACGTCTGTATAAGTACACATTCTCCACTTGTTATTTCTCTGTATAATAAAATGCAACTCTACTTATTCCCTAAACATAAATTTTATCTAATACTTAATGTAAATCTATAAAAGATTGTTTATTATTTCTTCTTGATTCAATATATTTTATCATGTTATATTATTTATATAATAAAACACTTAAAAGTAAATCTACACTCAAATGCACTACCCATATTATACTTATGTTAGGGATCTCATTTAATTTTGAGGAATAAAACCATTATTTATTTCCAGATTCTACAATCAATTCCGAGCACTAGGAATAAGATTACCCAGAGTAACCACATGGAAGCATTGATAGTATTCAAGAAGCCATAGTGCCAGCGCAACATGAATATATTTTTTTCAATAGGAAGCAATATCATACTTTAAATGTTTAAGTGCAATAAAAAACATTTATAAATCCAAAATCTTTATTTAGTCCTTTTTATTTATTTATTGACAAATCATTTGCTCCTTTACTTCTCTTGATATCATTTATATAAAAAAAAGTGATAAAACATGGAAGTATTCGAAATTAGATTCAATTCTATTTAGCTTAAATATTTATTAAAAACAATTAGGTAAATTTATATAACTCAAATCCAAATTTGTAAGTAAATAGCATATTAAAAACACCCTTGATTAAAAAAAATAAGTTTTATTTATAGTAAGTACCAACCTTTAAAACTTAAAATGCAATAAACTAAAACTTTATATTTACATCACAATGAATAATTCCTACACTAATAGATTAATGGTATTTATATTTTTATTTTAAATTTAAATCAATTATTGTATTTGCATAATATAGAGTAGATAAATAATTCAAAAACTTGCAGTACTTATGTATACTTTTAATTTCATTTTTATTAAACTTAAAATGAAAACAATGTAGGTACTATATTAAGGTACAATTAAATTTTTACATTTTCTTTGAATATTTTAAGTGTAGACATGGTGGCGCCTCCCCCAACTTGAAGTTCTCACTACCACATGATCATCTCCCAAGCCGGTACTTCCTTGTTCAATGTTTGGGCAAGCCGGCAATCAACACAACTGTGAAAGATAAATTGGATTTAAACTGATTCTTTGTTGCTTTAAAATTTAATAAGTACATTTAATATGTTTACTTTTATTATTAAAGGGCTTGTCATGGTGTATGTAATTTAAGATGTTTTTTTAAACAATGTCGGTATAGTTTGTTAAATAATAAATACTTTATTTGTTAATCATTTTTCAAGTATTTTAACATTTTAGTTGTTTATCTTGCAATTCTTAATATCGTATTAAAAAAAAAGTTAAATGTGTAGGTGTGTAATTCCTTACAAAACTGTTAATATAAGTAGCTTCTAACCAAACATAGATAGGTTTGCTTATAAATTAATATAAATATTTACTTTTGACCAGCTGCTCTAGTTTTTGTGAACTCCCAAATCATTTGCACTTAAACTTTCAGCAGAGAATTCTATCAACTTTGTCTCATCATAACTTTTACCTCGTTGGGAGTTATTCATGTACCTATCTTTGTCTTTGTAATTTCGGGGTCAGGGAGCTTCGCGCACTCTGCACAATGTTCTGCTGTAAGTTAAATAAAAATTACTTCAATTAAGTAACAATAATCAAAACAGACGAAATCATGCAAAAACCAAAACTTTATTCGTAAAAATATATCTCTGTAGTCTGTTATCATAAATCGTCCTTACTCGTACTTTATCTTACCTTGCTATTTCAATATTGCTTTTTCGCACTTTCTCATTTATCCAGAGATGAGATTCACATATTTAAGTTTAAGTTTATCTGAAATTTTAGATAATAATATGAATTATGAGGACAGTGACATGACATTTTGATTTTTGACGTTTAATGTTCGATACAAATCATTACGACTTGGCCTAATAGCGGCAGTACACATGGGGCCAAGGCGTTGGGCCAACGTGTAGGGAAAAAATGAAGGATATCAAGATTCCTGTTCACACATTGGCGTACTGATCATTCTGCATTGGCGCTTCAAAGATGGACGTCATATGGACGTAGTCCGTAGAACTTAGAAGTTCTTGCAGCAGCGGCAATTTATGTATACAGTGCGTTTAATTATTACGTACATGTGCACCAATAACAATGAGTGTACTCTGCCGTCTGCGATGATACCATTTTCCAATCTCTATTAATTTCCTTTTTTTATTTCTGTATAAATAAAACATTATTAAAAAATATGTTTAGATTTTTTCAAATGTTTAAAATGTGTACATTTTACATTTAATTTAATTTTAACTACCTATAAAACGAAACTTTAAAGATTACGGACGGATGTATTGATTGGTGATATTTGATAATATTATTTATGTAATAAAGCACAATTTAATCAATATCATGCTCATTGTATATTGTTATTTAACTTATAAGCACAAGTAACTGTTTCATACTATTTTACTCATTTTAAAAATATATTCATTTTTTATCGCAAATGTATGAAAGTGAGTTATGAATAACATCTAGAATAATATAATAAATAGAAAATAAAACATCTAATTTATTGAGTCATATGGTTTTTATTTTTGTGTAGTTCATGCCGTGGATTCCAAATTATTCCTTCATGTCGATACAATTATATTAATTGTAAAACCTCATTGCTTGTTCACATCGGCGCCGCCATCGCTATCGGAACATGGAAACGTAAATTTCATTGACGCGCAACGATACTGTCTCCGCTGACGAGTAACAACAAACTGAACAAGACACCAACGTGTGAACGCTGTTTGCGGAGCGCGCCAAGATCCTTTGAAGTGTGTACAAAAAACCGACAACATTCGGATGGCCTGCCAATATTGGCGCCAACTAGGCTAATGAAGCCAACATACCGCCAAGTAGCTCTCTACACGTTGGCCCAACCCGTTGGCCCAACACGTTGGGCCCATGTGTACTGCCACCATAAAAGCCTCGTAGCCAAGCCATTAATCTTAAAAAAAATAGACAAAACTTCGGAATTCATTCGCTCTTTGGACATTGTAGGCAATCGTATAGTAATCATGTTGAAAAGGCTCCCGGTAGCAAAATAAAGTAAGATTATTTTGTGAACTCAACAAAACAAGGTTGTTATTATAAAAATGGCGGTGATTGAAAATTAAACGTCAAAAATCCAAATGTCATAATCACTGTCCTCGTATTATTATCTAAAATTTGGATAAATCAAATTGAAAAATTGCGAAAGATAAGTAAGCATTAAAGAATGCATGAAAGAGGCATGAAAGAGCAATTGAAATAGCAAGGTAAGATAATATACGAGTAATAAATATATCTAAAACATTGGACGATTTATGATAACACAGATATATTTTTACGAATAAAGTTTTGGTTTTTGCATGATTTCGTCTGTTTTGATTATTGTTACTTAATTGAAGTAATTTTTATTTAACTTACAGCAGAACATTGTGCAGAGTGCGCGAAGCTCCCTGACCCCGAAATTACAAAGACAAAGATAGGTACATGAATAACTCCCAACGAGGTAAAAGTTATGATGAGACAAAGTTGATAGAATTCTCTGCTGAAAGTTTAAGTGCAAATGATTTGGGAGTTCACAAAAACTAGAGCAGCTGGTCAAAAGTAAATATTTATATTAATTTATAAGCAAACCTATCTATGTTTGGTTAGAAGCTACTTATATTAAAAGTTTTCTAAGGCATTGTACCTACACATTTAAGTTATTTTTAATACAATATTAAGAATTGCAAGATAAACAACTAAAACGTTGAAATACTTGAAAAATTATTAACAAATAAGGTATTTAACAAACCATACCGACATTGTTTAAAAAACTTCTTTTTAGACGTTTACATACACCATGACAAGCCCTTTAATAATAAAAGTAAACATATTAAATGTACTTATTAAATTTTAAAGCAACAAAGAATCAGTTTAAGTCCAATTTATCTTTCACAGTTGTGTTGATTGCCGGCTTGCCCAAACATTGAACAAGGAAGTAACGGTTTGGGAGATGATCATGTGGTAGTGAGAACTTCAAGTTGGGGGAGGCGCCACCATGTCTACACTTAAAATATTCATATTTGTATCATACATCTGAAAATGTAAAAATTTAATTGTACCTTAATATAGTAGGTACCTACATTGTTTTCATTTTAAGTTTAATAAAAATGAAATTAAAAGTATACGTATAAGTACTGCAAGTTTTTGAATTATTTATCTACTCTTTATTATGCAAATACAATAATTGATTTAAATTTAAAATAAAAATATAAATACCATTAATCTATTAGTGTAGGAATTATTCATTGTGATGTAAATATAAAGTTTTTGTTTATTGCATTTTAAGTTTTAAAGGCTGGTACTTTAAATAAAACTTAATTTTTTTTAATCAAGGGTGTTTTTAATATGCTATTTACTTACAAATTTGGATTTGAGTTATATATATATCTACCTAATTGTTTTTAATAAATATTTAAGCTAAATAGAATTGAATCTAATTTCGAATACTTCCATGTTTTATCACTTTTTTTATATAAATGATATCAAGAGAAGTAAAGGAGCAAATGATTTGTCAATAAATAAATAAAAAGGACTAAATAAAGATTTTGGATTTATAAATGTTTTTTATTGCACTTAAACATTTAAAGTATGATATTGTTTCCTATTGAAAAAAATATATTCATGTTGCGCTGGCACTATGGCTTCTTGAATAACTACTATCAATGCTTCCATGAGGTTACTCTGGGTAATCTTATTCCTAGTGCTCGGAATTGATTGTAGAATCTGGAAATAAATAATGGTTTTATTTCTCAAAATTAAATGAGATCCTTAACAACAGATTACATAAGTATAATATGGGTAATGTATTTGAGTGTAGATTTACTTTTATAGTCTTATATTCTATATAGGTAAATAATAACATGATAAAATATATTGAATCATGAAGAAATAATAAACAATCTTTTATAGATTTACATTAAGTATTAGATAAAATTTATGTTTAGGGAATAAGTAGAGTTGCATTTTATTATACAGAGAAATAACAAGTGGAGAATGTGTACTTATACAGACGTATTTTTAAATAGATTTGCATTGGGTATGGTACTTACATTATATGGTACTTACACAGATAAATCTGTAGGTTATATTGTATTTTCAAATTGTTCATATGATGCCCCCATATCTCATAGGGACTCGTGATGATTACGCACTTGTTTACTATTTAGGTGTAAGACGAAAAGGTTTGAAGCCGTTTGAAGCCTTTTCTTCGAACAAGCCGATGTAAAGTTCTATTATTATCTGATAAGTGATAACTGTCAAATTGTCAAATAGATCGCAGTTCGCACCGGTCCCAATAATTGAGTGAACTATTACGAGTGACGTCATCAAAATTGCTAGAAAAACAAAATCAGTTTAACGCTGCAACAAGCTTCCGTTAAGGGTGTCACGGTACGAAAAGACATAGTAATGTTATAATAAGCTTGCTATAAGAGATGCCGGTTACCCCCCAGGTCACAATTATATGGAACGGTATAAAGGAATACTAGCTGTGTGACGCGGTTTCACAAGTGAGAAAACATATGTTCAAAAACTTTAATCAGCTATTTCAGCACTTTAAGAAGAAGAATAGATAGTGTGTTTCTAGTATTTGATTACAAAGAAAAAGGCAATATCCTTCATCGTCTTTTCATTCCCATCTAAATCGGTACTGGGGTTTAGCATTTTTTGAGTAGAGATGTAGAGATTATTACATACAAAACATTTGAATTTGGCTTCGAGTAGGTATATAGAAAAAAATGTGTTCATAATTGTTAATACATATACGATTTAAGTGATATTTAATCACTGGTTAAAAAATAACCAAGATTCTAACACTCGAACACTCTTTATTAATAACTCAGGCCCCGGAATCACAGACACAATAGAAAATCTATTGTGTCATGGACCGATCGGGCCGTTCGGGGCTCAATGGGTTAAAAAATCATAGTGGCTATATGTTCAAAAGGAAATCTTATTTTATTTTAAACCTTGCAATAAGCGAAGAAGGCAGGGAAGCGAATTCAATAAATTCCAATGATATCTGCCCTCTACGCTTGCAATGCGAAAGCTCATCCATTATTGCGGGAAGAATTTAATTTCTTCTCCTTTGAAAAGCTGAATTATTCCACTCGTATTCTGTTACAATTGTTTTGATATCAGCAGGATTGTTTTTATATCAAAACAAGTAAAGCTTTTACATGCAAATATAACATGCTAAGCTCTAATTACCCATATGGCAGTCGGAAGTGCTAACACGTGGAGTGAAATTTAAAATATTTCGCTCCAACGTTAAGAGTGTCCTCTTATATGGGAGTGAAACGTGGAGAGTCCTGAGTCACCAAAGATATCTCGCAGAAAATTCAGGTCTTTGTCAACCGCTGCCTCCGACAAATTCTGAGAATTCACTGGCCTGAAAAGATCTCCAATGACCAAATATTGGAACGCTGCCACGAGACACCGATTTTCCGCCAAATCTTACGCCGTAAATGACATGGATTGGCCACACTCTTACAAGGGACACCTTACATTTACCCAGGCCTTAGGACCTTAAGTCAAGTAAGTCAAGCTCTAATTAAAAAAAAAAAACTTACACGTGATAGTTTTAATTAACATCATCAAGGTATCGTGCAAAAATACTAAGGAGGTTAAAAAGATACAGTTAAAGAGCAATACAAATCAGGATGACACCACGGCACTAAACTGGTTCAATTTAGGTATTATTCGTCCTAAGTCGTGAACATAAGCTAATTGTCTATAATTAAGGCAACACAATAACACAAGTATATAACAACTAACACGCTTGTTAACACGTGGTCTGAAGACTATTAGAGCAAATGTATCGATATTTTACTATTTATGGGAAATTATTGAATGAAAATTAAACAAAAATATTTGCCAATCAGAATATTTCGGCGATCATACTTAATTTCTATCACCTTTTTACGTATTTTACTTATGGAAAGTAAACTAGAAATTGACAAAAGCAATTAAGATTAAAAAAAAACATTTAAAATTTAAATTTAATTATTTTTAACACGAATAAATTAGGTCACTTGTCTAAGGATCGCAGAAAATAATATCAGCGTGTTTTTTTTTTAGATTTTAAAACCATAAAATTATTCATTTGAGAGAGTCTGAAAAATTGAGTCACGCTCGCATCCAGTTATCATTTTGTTTCCAACCAAAGATAGTTGCCCTTGTTTAGTGGAATACAATTTTTTTTAATTACCTACTTAATTTTTCCTCGTTTCAGTGAGAGAAAAACGGCCATTTGTTTAGTTTTTACGTCATTGGTGATACGACTTGTTTGTGAACTTGTAAGCCGTAAATAAATAAACAAGTGCATACTATGGACGCAGCTCAAGACCTACAACCAACCCCCCTAGACAAGTGGCTTTCTATTAGCGTAAAGTTGAATAGAATAGATTATGAATGTATGAGATTGACGTAATCAATCGTCGTCGTCGTCGTAATCAAACGTCAATCTCATACATTCATAATCTATTCTATTCAACTTTACGCTAATAGAAAGCCTCTTGTCTAGGGGGGCTGACCTATAAACTATAAATCTCTATAAAATCTCAAGTAGGTATCTAATGGAAAAAATATTATTTCGAAAAACTATTGTGTGCAAATATTGCGAGGAAATCTGTACTTAGAAAAAAACAATTCCACTTTTCTGCATAATCATTGTTATAACTGTAAACGATACATGTGTGTGCATTTATTGTAATTTAATTGGTTTTGACCTTGAGTTTAATGGCGGGAAAACCTTTGTTACTCGATAATTTAAAATTGCGTTTAAATATGGTACTAATTTTATCAATTGATAGACATTGCCGGGTCCAGACTGGTGAAACGTAACATGCAATGTAACATGCAATGAAAGAATTCACCGTCCACATTGCTGCAATGTATCATGAAAGGTAACACACTTTGTAACAATTTCTCATAGTTTGGACGTCTTGCGCGCGCGAATTGTGCATTACACGCGCATGCTACGAGCATTACAAGCCGCGCGCGGAGCGATCCGAAATTTGTCGGTTTTTCGACGAACACAAAGGGGCAAGGAACACGACTACGGGAGGTTCGTAGTGAATGCGCGTTATGAGCGCGCTATGCGTCCACACCAGCAGCGAACATGCAATGAAAGGCAGAATGTTACATTGCATGTTACGTTTCACCAGTCTGGACCCGGCATGACATATTGTAATTATTGTAACTCGTCGTTCCATCTTCAAAATTTGAATTCGAAAACATGTTTGAATTTAAAAAAGGCTAAAATAAATCACAGATAAAATAAAAACTTATGGAAACTAATGTAATGGCTTTGTTATCTGACATTTTGATTTCACGAAATCAAATACATAAGTAGGTAGGAATATACTCTTATTTATAATGAGCCATTCATTTAGTAGAATATTTGAATGGATCGTCTGATTGTAGGTCATCAGATTATTTTCGGCGCCAAATGTGGAAATATTTTTGTGCCAAAAAATTATTTGTTTTTGTTACATTATAAATAATAATACGAATAAAGTGGAGTTTGCACTTCTATCGTGCGTGCATTTATTACCTACATAGGTTATTATACGTACCTATTAGTTTGGTACTTATTTATTTATAATTCAGTAACTACCTAGGTACTATTTTAGAAATAAACTTTAAGTTAGCTTTCAGTTAGCTTACTAGGTGTTGGTTTTTTAAAGTTGCCAATCATGGCACAAATGGTTCGACGATTTTTTTTTATAACATTCACAGAAGACCAAAATCGTGTGACATATTATGGTAAAAATCAGATTGATTGAATTGAAATTTGAATACGCATTTATGCCGCTTGTCAATGTATGTTTATTCAAATATGAAAGTATGTAGTCATTCAGGTATTATAAAATAAATCGATGTTTTTACTGTTTTACACGCAAAAGCGCCATTCGATGACCTCGTGCTGTGGGTCTAATAAACAAAATTTCACCAAAACAAGAATCACAAACCTCGCGCACGAAGAAGTGACGACCTATTCTCAGTGTCGTACTGCATTGTCACTTTTTATTTGATATTTCACTTTAACGTTTAAACGTTTAGGTTCTATTATAGAAATCATTGACCAAGCACCAGCAGTGACTAAGGTCTCGTCTTTATTAAACGAGCATGCTCTGCTATGTGAAACGTAATGAATTTTATTGAACCGTTTGGCGAATCGATTTTATGCCTTGCCGAATGTAAATAGTAAATAAAAAATTATATTATGCCTATTTTAATATACTCGCGGACGATATATCGCGGCGGAGAGTGAAACTAAACTAATCGAAATTAAAAACCAGACACTTAATGTGTTTTGGAAATAATAAAATGTACATTAAATTATCATTATCGTTTTGCATATTTCAGTGGTTTTATAATGTAGGTAAACGCTAGTTATTGCATAAAATAAATTTAAACATTAACATACCAACCTTATTTTTGATAAATAATTTGTACACACACAAATTCACTAATGTTTTATTTGTTAATCATCATTTTACATTAATTAATACAAATATTTACAAATTTAAATTTGTTAAAACTCGATCTTTAATCAATTTCAAATTTCGAACAAATACACCCAATTTACACCACAGCTCACGAATTAAAATGACAAGTGACATTTGACAATTGACATTACACCGCTTTCCGGTTTGTTGTTTATAATATTTGCCGAAAAATATGCGGCAAAGGTTTTGTGACAGACAGTCAGAATATCGATAAAGAAATAATTATTATATAATGTATTAATATTATTAATCTAGTAGACGGATTTTAAATATTAAATTGTAGTAGCATCGTATCGTAGTAATAGTAGCACGTTAACGTAGCCCGTTAACGTTAACGTAGTTATGTAGTTTTTGCCAGATTATCGATAAGATCTATAACTTAGATTACAAAATAAAAGACAGATGGAGCGTTGCCGAACTAAACCGAATAATTTATCGTCATTTCCATAAAGCTATGTGTGCTGTCATTTCGCCGTTGCACTGTACGTACACGGTGCTTTTGTGTGGGTGTTATGTTACCAGATATTGAAAATTTTCCCAAAATTTTCCCCGACTACGGAAGAAAGAGGGTTATGTTTTTCGAGTGTAGGTATGTATGTATAATATTTCTTTGACACGCCCTGCAGTATAAACTGTTGGATCGATTTTGAGTTGTGACTTATGAGGTGTCATTGCAATCATCTGAATTATGATGGTAGCTGTGGTGGTAGTGACGTAGGCTACATAAATTATTAGCAGTCATGTTTAAATTTTTATTTTAATATAAATTCGGGTTTTTTATATTATTTTATAATATTGTAAAAAATATTTTATCACCTATCTACTAAAGTTATACATGGACAAAATAATTTTATTCAATTTTTATTAAATAAATTACTTACATTAAAAAAAGTTTTTATTTTTCAAAACATATGAATGCGAATAGCGGTAGTTTTTAGTCGAGAATGCGGGACATTTTATTTTCATCATATCCATCACATGAATTAAATCGCAAGCGAAAACGACGCTTTTTATAAAAGTAACAAAAAAATGTATAATGCTTTTTAAAATAATCTAATAATGACCATGAACTTTTATTGCACTATACAAATAATCACATTCACGATCGAAAAATCCAACAGCACTACCCCGAATATCTTTTAACCATTTTACCCCTAAAAATGGCAAATTCATTTTCAAAATACTGGCAGCATACGTTGAAGTTTTGAATTCCTTCGTATTTGTAAAATTATTATTTGTATACAAAATTAAATAAGCCAAATAATCTACAGAAAATCTGTAAAACGATGTTTTATCTTTTTGTTTGTTTTCGGGAACAAGTTTTACAGCGTTTTAATATCACAAGACAGCATTTTTTTACTAAAATATCAAACCCCTTTTGACGTATTGCATGACACTAGAATCGCTATAGCACTAGCGGAGGAACGTATTCGTTTTTGATTTCGTATTTTCTTTGACAAGGGCGATGAATGATTGACATGCTCCATCTGTATTTTATTTTGTAATCTAAGATCTATAACAACGAAAATGTTAGGTTGTATTCGTGGTTGTATCACTCTATTACTATGATTTTTATTATATATTTAGCTCCCATATTCTAGTTGGTAACGGTAAAAAATGAAGTACATATTTCAATTTAATAGCTGTGTTTTACCTGAAAATAAAACACATATTAAATACTTACCTATATTTGAAGCTTACTTATTGAGAAGGTACCTAGCTTTTTCCGCCTATTTTCCCTCTCTTTCTCGTTGTATATATGCTATCTCTCTCGCACACGGCACACCTCCCACCAGGTGGCGCGGCCGGCGCACGATAATGTGCAGGCGCTTGATCTTCTTCATTGAGTCGAAATCCTCAACAGGTGGACGTTAAGTGTAAGCTTCAAATATAGGTAAGTATTTAATATGTGTTTTATTTTCAGGTAAAACACAGCTATTAAACACTTGACCGTAATTTGAAGCTTACTTATTGAGACCTGTTTGTTACCCACCTGGTGTACAATATATGGACGCCAATGTGAATTTGAATAGGTACATAAGTAATTACTTATTTCTTTATTTGAAAGAGTAAGGTGTGCAGATAGTATACCAATAAATCACACAAATTTTTATATTATTTATATTAACAATCCCAGATGAAAAGTTAATCAAATAAGAACCAAAAAGTTAATCATAATGATTAAAAGTATTAGAACTTATGAGATTGGTACAAGCGTACCTTAGTTAACCTTTTGGGCTTGAAAAGTTAAAGTTACTACAATTTTCACTATCTTTAGCGTAAATCTGCGAAAGCGCCAGTAACGACTTTCAATTACGCATTTAGATGTTACTTACAAAATGAAGCAACAGCTGATCCCGACGAGGCAAAAATACCTCAAACTCAAACCTTTATTTATTCAATTAGAACTCTGTAGAAGCACAATTGAATCATCTTAACATAGAATTACCACCTGTCTCAACTCACACAGTTTTAACCCAACCTGCTACAAGCGGACAAGAAGAGAACTTGGTCCTTACTTTTGGGGTCAGAAATAAATTTAAAAGGTCACCCCTTGAATAAGGCAATAAAATATCAAAACAGGTAAACGGTTTTAATTATAATACAGATTTTTAACATCCAACCAAACCGTGCGGTATCTATTAATGTTTAGATCCAACGCCACCAATCATAATCTAAACATGGCTAGTACTTTCAGTACAATGCATGAATTATTTATTTAAAACTGATAGGTCATAAACTCTGTACTGGAAACAAATATACTGAACTTAAGAGACTAAAATGATAAGGAGCTTATCTGTGTCCCAAAACTGCAATTACTACAGCCAAGTACGTTACTTTTAATCAATTCGGTTTTAAGATATAATTATGATTTACATCAGAACTTATATACCGAAAGCCTCGGGACTACATAACGTGACTTATCTTCTTATTCTTATACTTATATAAAAATGAATCGCAAAATGTGTTGGTAAGCGCATAACTCGAGAACGGCTGAACCGATTTCGATAATTCTTTTTATATTCCTTGAAGTACGAGGATGGTTTTTATGTAGAGAAAACGTAAGTACCACGAGCGAAGCCGGGGCGGACCGCTAGTTTATAATAATAGTGTTTGTGCACAACACTAGGCAGTCAACAGCTATATGAACGTCAGATAGGAAAAGAGCCAAATTTATCCAGTCAGTAACAAAGGATTTTAACTATAGTTACTTTATTCTAATTCAACCAACTACTACTAGCTACTCCGTATGTCTTTTGGATAGACGGAGGCAAATAGGATTTTTATTCCAACTATATCATTTGATATTTTGAAAATGTACTCCACATTTTCATACCGTCAGAGTCATTTTGCAGATTATAGTGGTGCAGCACTGAACACTGTCTATTAGGTGGCTGATGCTGCTGACCGGGCCTTCAGTTCCGCTTTCCAGAATACCTTCACCCTTCTAGGTGTTACTACTACTGAAATAGCGGTACTCTATCGCGTCGTTCAGGTCTCTAACTGACATAATGGCAAGAGAGATTATAAGCTTAACTATGCATTATTATGTTAAGGAATATGGTGGGTTTTGAATACTATCGTCGTCTGAAAGTATCTCCTTTCGATTAACTGCATTAAGGATGCAGATTTGATCCCATCTTTGTTCCGTAGGAATGCTACGACAGTCTAAACGTTACACTGAACAAAGAAAATTGCCCTGAATATAGTCGGTTGTTCCAACATCCGTAATATGGCTAGCCTAAGGTTAGTTATCCCTTGATTGTGACTGCTACCAATGGAGGCATTGCTCTTGTGTTGTCCACAGTTGTGCGAGTGCAAAAATGAAGAACTGAGCTCGTGGGGAGCTATGTCGAATGAATCTGTGTTAAGATTATGACAGTATAGGACAGTTAGCTGTGGATGCGAAGACAGGACATTACTTTATTCATCCGTAAACACGCGAGGCAGCCACGGACAGCGATATAGCAAGAACTAAACTAGCAAAGTTTAGTTCGCTTACCAGACTTTGTCATGTTTTAAATGCAGTATATCCTCTGAATAGCATTGCATTTATGACTATTGATAAACTTAATTCACCCGTAAACACGAGAAGCAGGCACGGATAGCGATATAGCAAGAACTAAACCAGCAAAGTTTAGTTCGATTACCAGACTTATATTTTAAAAGCCGTATAGCCTGTACATTTCATTTATTGCCCCCCCCCCCCCCTCAAAGCAAAGAAATGAGAAGTCATTTGGCAGAGCTTTCTCGTTAAGGGTAGGGGTTCCAAGTAATATCTAATAATAAGAGGCTTTTGTTTGGAAAGATTGACTTTCCGTTATTTATCCTCTATCCTATGTAACTCAACAGTCAGTATTCTCAGCATTCGTTGAGTACTTAAACGTTTTACGTTAATAGTTGTATATAACTTTATTATACAATATAATAATCCTGGTGGGATGACAAAAAACTTGTCTAACAAACGATTATCCTAATCCCTCAGCGATTTATTGTTTGAGCCCCGAAGAAAAATCTCATGGGTGCAATAATGAGGTCAAATGGGTTGAAAAACGAGTCAAATAAATTGCCTACAAGACCGGGCAACTAAAATAGGCCTATGAGAGGTCAACTATACGTAATCAATCGTCATTTGTTACATTCAATCGCTTTGCGATTAAAAAATCTCTTCCGATGTTTGTATATGAAAATTGGTCGGCTAGTGCCATTTAATTACGATACCAAACATACCGTTGACACAAGGCTTGGTGACAATCCTCGAAACCACCGCCACAAATCATCTGCGAGATGATATTTGATCCGACTCGCCTTCCTTTGTTGTGATTAGGCTTTGCATTGGTAAATACAATTTGTTCAATTCCAATTTCCATAATTGGTAAACCAATGGTGGTTTCCTGATTCCTGAAGCGTAAACTTTTAGGATACGAAGTATCAATTTCATGCGCCCATTATTTGACGTATCTAACCTTTATTGTATTTATTAGGTCATTTACTATACTGCCCACTGTGAAGTAGATTTCAAAACCTTTTTCTACCTACCTTAGAAGAGTGAAGATCCGATACGGTCATATCCAAAACTTCTTTCGTGGGTCCTCGTTGACAAAAGCAAATATCTATGATCATTTTAATGATCAATCCTTTGTATATTTGCACCAATCGCCATTAAAGCCCCGCGAGGGCTGATATATATTTGCACCATTTCCCCGTGGGGACGGTTGTTATCAAAGCCCCGCGAAGGCTGATATATATTTGCACCATGTCTCCGTGAGGTACTGTTGTAATCAAAGCCCCGCGAGGGCTGATATATATTTGCACCATTTCTCCATGAGGGACGGTTGTAATCAAAGCCCCGCGAGGGCTGATATATATTCGCACCATCTTTTCCGTGAGGGACGATTGTAATCAAAGCCCCGCGAGGGCCGATATATATTTGCACCATTTCCCTGCGAGCGACAGCTGCGCGAGGGATGTTTGTAACTAGAAATAAGTAGGGCCTGCCAAAAAATGCTTAAGAGACACCCTGCGAGGGTGAATTTGACCTGGCTAACCCCTGCGAGGAGTAGTGGCCACATTTATGTATTCTGCTTCGAGCAAGAATACACCTTAGTGCTAATATAAAAATAGCAGTAAATAATCATTTAAATAATATAGCAATTAACAAGGTCCTTTAACTTATTTTCCAATGTTAGCGACATTTAATAAATTCATAATTCAAATCAATTCACTAAATTTTAAAATGAACTTCGATTCATATTTATTTTTGTTCATGCAATCGATGTAACATTTAGTTGCTTTATATCCGTTAACATTCCTTACGAACGCAACCATACCGTCGTAGGACGTTATAATATTTAATTGCACAAAATAATCTCCACTCACCCGCAATTTTTTACTTTTTGTCAAGGTGTACAAGTTTATAATATTATTCTAAAACGTTAGAAGTGAATTGTAAATCCTTTGAAATAAGTGTATCTAAATCTAATTAATATTAAGATATCTCGATAATTATTATACGATAACCCTTTCAGCACAAGTTCAGTAAACCAAAGAATTTAATTGTAAAATTTTTGGTACTTACTCGTTTTAACAAAAAAGTTGCATCATTTGAACATAGGAAACGTAATTTTCAATCAAATTAGCCGTGTGTAATATGTCTATTTTCACATAAAAACGGATCAGAATAATACTCATAAAAGGACACGTATAGACTACGGATAGTTTTGAATGTGTGGAACATTCATGGTACGTATCTACTATACATGAACGAATTCCATCATTATTCAGTTGAGCGGTAACTCCCGTACGATTTATAAAATAATATCACAACCTTAGAATAATTACACATAGAAAGATAGTCTTCATACAAGCGCCATCTCAAAAGTGACGCACTAAATCGGTTCACACAGAGATGACGATTACGTGCTCACGCTCGGCGACACGCACACATACACTTGTGTAATGTTGTCAGTGGCGGTCCATTTTGCCCGAAAGTGGGGTAATCATTCGGTCGCTGATAACCATTTGTTTTTGGCAATTATTATAAATAGGTGTTTGATAAAGTGTGGATTGGAAAGTGTGGAAGTGTTATAACGAATAAAAGAAAACAACAACACTTATAAGAAAATTAATTTTTATTTTAAGAATAAATGTTTCGAACATATTCGTGTATTTTTGGTTGGCTTCCAATATACTTCTCCACGACTAAGCCTTATATTTTTCACCCACTTGTCAGCAATAACAGGGTCGGTAGGAATCCTTTGAACAACAACACGCAATACTCTTATATGTTGTCATTTTAACAAGTGTGAAAAAAACGTTCGTTTACTTTTCAACTTTCAAGTAACACATTTTCAGGTACCCATATGATATCTTAACACAAACACCTATATTAAAAAACAGCAATAACAACTGTTTTAAAATTAACTAGTCAGTTAAAATGGGAAAATATTTTCACAATCGGGCAACACTGAGTATAGAATTGGAACGTATTTATTTTGACTTATTTAACTACAAAATACTATGAAATTCTGAAAGCTTACCTGTGAAAAGTGATGTTATCACATTTCTTTTGCTTTTCAGATGTGTTGTGACACAATTTGACTGCACAAACCGTCATAATAATTTTTTTTTCGCGAGACACGTTCGGCTTGCATTCACGTTTAACACTACGTAGCGGCCCGGCGTTTGGAGCCATTTATGGCTCCAATAAAGGTGCTTCAAAATGGGCGCACGGACTTGGTTTCTATGTGTAATTATTCTAAGATCACAACGTGTTCTGACATGTCGTGACTTCTTGGAGCTGACTCATCTCGTTCGATAATTTTTAGTAATAAACTATGATAGGAATTCCGAACCGTTCCTAGCGATAACGACAATGTAATAAAGTCGTAGCAATGGATTGTATGCCTGTAAAGCTTTGAGTTGGCTCATATCCATACTAAGTATTAATTGTAATTTTTCCACGAAAAATTCACTTGTACCCTTGTAATAAAAACACATTATTAAAAATGAAATAAAATATTAAAAATATCTATATACAAGAGAGGGTATTTGATATATCTAGTAATATCAAATAATCACAAAAGTAATATTAACGATTCGAGTAAAGCCGAACGGTAACACCGTTAAAATAGCTTTACTCACAGTATTAAAAATTCAAATATTAATTAGTACATATTGCATAATGAAATATTTCAAAAGAAAAGTTACTATTTCAAGTAAAATGTAACGGTTGTATCGTTAATTTTAAATATCTTTATTCATGCTATTAAGTATATAAGCATATTGAAAAATAAACTATTGCTGAAGGATTCATTAAAAACCTCAGCATTTTAAATAAAGTCCAACGATTATACCGTTGACTTTAAAGATTTTTACTCATTTTTAAGTAAAATATTATTA
Organism: Colias philodice; assembly: GCF_061535455.1. NCBI lineage: Eukaryota > Metazoa > Arthropoda > Insecta > Lepidoptera > Pieridae > Colias > Colias philodice. The sequence goes on from NC_143090.1 coordinate 9,715,868, forward strand.
GAATAGATGTAAAAATAACTCACTGTACCGATCCGACGGGATACACTTTTTAACACTTTTAGCGCTTGCTTTAAGCAATACTTAATACTTAATAGCACCAAGGTTGTAGTCTTGTAGACAACCTTCTCGCGGCGGAAGCTAGACGCCAATGAAGAAGATCAAGCGCCTGCACATTATCGTGCGCCGGCCGCGCCACCTGGTGGGAGGTGTGCCGTGTGCGAGAGAGATAGCATATATACAACGAGAAAGAGAGGGAAAATAGGCGGAAAAAGCTAGGTACCTTCTCAATAAGTAAGCTTCAAATTACGGTCAAGTGTTTAATTAGTTATTTATCAATAATATGTCTATAAAACTGGACGCTAACTTTTAAGTTTTAACTGCCATTTCATAATGGGTTTACATATAATTTGCTTCTAATAATTTACTATATTATTATTATTCGCATTAATTCCGCATTTCGTCACATGCGCGCCATGCCAAATAATCCGTAAAGTATTATTCTCTGTTCATTGTTGTAGTCTGTATGTACATATTACTAATCTGTGGTATATGTCTAGTGTAAATATTTTGTTCATAGAGGAATAATGTGCTGATTTTGTTGCGCAACACACCACAGAATAAACACAAAGTTAGATCAAGTTGTATCTATAATTCATTTTATTTATGCTCCTGATTAAAAATTTGATGTAGAAATGGCTCATGATACGTTTATGGATAAAATTAAGTCCTTTTTTGGACTGAGAGTGGAGCCTCCGAAAAATGACTTCAGGAACCCAATCTGGGGTTCTGATGATGACGACGATGGCGACGAACTCTATTCGAGACACCAGATGGATATTTACAGAGATCCATTGGACTTGCACCAAGAATTCACAAGACACATGCAAGATATGTTCCGATCTTTTGGTAGTATTTTTGGCGATATGAGATCGTTTTTCAATGATGACCACTTCCATTCCTTCCCATCAGTTACTGAGATACCGGGAAATCATCCAGAAGGTGAGACGGAGAATTTTGATAGTAATCGCATCAGAGATTATTACTTGAAGCCTGGCTACCACCACAAACATGACCACCCTAACCAGGATATAGATCTGGATGGCAAAATCTCCTCGAATGATATTTCGGACTTGTTTAGGCAGAAACAAGATGGACATATCATGCCTTCAACACCTTTTAATGGTAACATGGTGCCAGGTAGGTCATTTTGTCAAACTATAATAACAACTAGCATTACTAAACCTGACGGTACAGTGGAAACCAAGAGGATTGTCAAAAATGGCAATGAGGTTATTGAGGAAACTATAACATCTACAGAACCAACGCAAAGAGGTCCTAGTCCAAGTCTTGATCCCATTGCTTCAACGCAAATTGTGCTATCACAACTGTCATCTCTTTTAAAGAACTTTTATTAAAAATATTGTAAACCACAAAAATCATAGTATTATGTTTGATAGAAACTTTAATTTGAAACTATTTAACTTTAAGATTATTCAAAATATTTACTTTAATATTTGTATAGCCAGATCATTAATATAATATTCTTTAAAGGAGAATGGGCATTTTACTATGGAAGTTGGGCCTGAACCCTTGAGTTGGACCAATACACATGAGATATTGTTTTTATAATAGATCATAACACATACATAACGGGAAAAATATACAGTAGGCGCTCGATAATCCGGCGCTCGCCAATCCGGCACGCTCAGTAGTCCGGCACTTCGGGACTCAGACAGCCCGCTCTATAATCCGGCATTTTACATAGCTGAACGCCGGATTACTGAACGAAAACGTCACAAATGATGAACCTAATATGTAATTTTAATACATAATTAATTAATATTTTAATTAATTTATGTATTTTTTTTATAATAAATTCAACTTACCATTTTAAATATGAAGTCTTATTTCCTATACTAATTCGATAATCCGGCATTTCCGACAATCCGGCATAGAGGAAAAATTGCCGGTGCCGGATTAGCAAGCGCCTACTGTATATAAAAAATAATCAACCGGGTTTTTGTACAGTCACATCAAGTTTTATTTCTTTGTGTATAATATTTTTTGCAATAAATAACTGTTATAAGACAATGACAATATCTTTATGTTACTCCAATTCACTTTCACTTACAAATACGTACTAATCTTAAGCCTTCTAATAACCGAAATACACTAATATTATGTTTTGTAACAGGTACCTATACCGTGTTTATTATAGTTCAACGTAGTTAGACGTTTTTTGTGGTTAAACTCAGTCACTCCAATGACATTTAGATTTATATTCACTCGAATTAAAAACACCGTTATTATGCGCAAAATAGTAGCCAAATAAATAACTTTTTGCCTTGACTGTACAAGAACCCGGTTGATTTATTTTTTATTTTATTTTTTTCGTAAGGTATGTGTAATGATCTATCACAAAAACAATATTTCGTGTGTATTGGTATTAGCCCAAGTTTCAGGCCCAATTTGCCCATTCTCCTTTGCTCAAAATCGTTCATCATTCTGGAAACTTCTGTGATTAGGTAGATATAGCTGACTATAGGACATCTTAAAACAAGGGAATACTGGAGGAATTAAAAGCAATAACGAGATAGTTTTGCTGTGATTATCACTTATTTTGCAAATGTTGTGATTTTTTATTCTGTTTGAGATAAAATAAAGTACTGCAACTACCAATTGATTTTTCATTTATTGAAAACTCAATGCTAAGATATAACTATTGCTACATAGTATAAAACAAAGATGCTTTCTGCAATCTGTCTTGTCTGTCCTAAGTATCTTTAAATGCTATGATATTTATGTTTTTTTTTATAGATACATTAATTCAAAGGTCTATATGTATAAAATAATGAGTAATGCCAGGGCGGGTCTCTAGTTTATTTTAAAATATAGATTATTTTTGGGCATGCTAGTTTGTTTATCGCCCAAGTCCTAATGTATCTTTAATTCATGTTGACTTCTAAATTTAGATTTCAATGTTTTTGCCAATTTAGTCATATATCCACCATTTATGCCAAAATTCTGTTTCTTCGGTTTAATAAATAAGGGTTTTAAAATAAATAGTGTAAATTAAACACAGAAGAAATGATTATTCTTTATTATTTCATTTTGTAACTAGTTAAAACATAAAAAAGGACAATAAGAACATTATTACCTAATCTTAAATATATTATATTTATCTTAGATATAATATAAAAATGCTCAAAATATTAATTAGTGAGATGATAAACATAACTCACATAGGCATTGTAAATAATAATTTAGTTTTTAATAATTTAAATAAATACTTACACCTATACTCGGATTTTTAATTAGATAAAGTAAACTGACGTTTTCTGTGTTGTCAGTTTTTGATGAAATAAAAATAGAGTTGTCACAAAGTGAATGATCCAAAATCGGGAATGAATGAAATTGAATCGATCGTCTAGTGAATATTTAGTGTGTAACAATATAACACCAAATAAACACAACAATGACAACAAACACAACGTAATTAGTTACAATTAACGAAAAAATTAAGAAAACAGTAACGTAAACATCGTAAAAATAAAAATAAAAAAATGATTATAATTACATTATACTAGTAACTTATATCTTATATCGCTTTATATATTACAATTAGAAATAATGTTATTTTATAGTTTGAAATGATGAACTATTCACACTCATTGTTCATTCATCTGATTGAATGAGAACTGAATTCCTCACTATTACTTTAAATGTGGCAACATTATTTTACAAAGTGACATTAGCTGCTGTCAGTTTACTTTATCTAATTAAAAATCCGAGTATAGATTTCATTGTTCTTCCTAATAAGCTAGGATAAAAATAATTACATCTTTCAATCTTTTGCATAATTTCTATACACTTAATAAATAATCATTATCATTAAGATTTAATAAAAATAAACATTAATATATATGTAAATACAAATTGATTTGTGTGATTACACTATTTCTTGAAATGTTATCAAGGGTGTTGATGACCAATGATGACATTTATTCTTAATAAATGACCTTGATTGAAAATTGTCTATAAAATATATTTCAGTTTGCCCAATTTGCATGTAATTGATTGTCATTTTCTTATCTTATCTTGGAATTTTCCAGTTTTATCGTCAATTATTAGTCGCAATAGCAAGCATCTTTTGTGTTGCTGCTGATCCACGTCAAGTATCTGTTAACTCTAGCGTAGACGCCAGGCTTTCCTGGCCTCGCACATCCTTCTCCCCAGGATACCACACCTAGAGAAAATTAAAATTTTAATTTTTAACTTTGATTTGGTTATTGTTATGTAGTTGAGGGGATAACAGGGATTTAAGAAATGATAAGATGGAAAGTTTTTTTAATCATCACTGATTCACTGCTTTAAATGGCGGATTTTTTCGCCAAATTATATTTTTTTCTAACCTGTTATAGTGGGGTAGGTAGATATCAAAATGAGTTATTTAAAAGGTTCCACTTTATGCTTGCAATGCTACATGGGCCAATAAATGAAGCAAGATAGAGCAGTGATTAATTTTCATCCAATTTCAAAAAAGAAGGAGGTGTTCGATTCAACTGTACTTTTTTGGGTTTCTTACTTCACAACATATTTTTTTATTTTAAAGCTAATTTCTCCCGTGTCGACTTATCGACTATTTGAAAGACGGTTTAGATTTTGTATAAAAATATTTTTTTTCAAAAACTTACCAACAACTTCATAAGCCGCGTTCGTATTCAGTACATGCAAAGGGCCGCCGGAGTCCCCTTGACAAGCGTCACGGCCGCCCTCGTCGTAGCCCGCGCAGATCATGTTGTCCGTTATACGGTTGCCGTATGATGTCATACGGCAGGCCGAGTTTGACATTATCGGTACTTGGACCTGAAAAAATGTAAAAAAGACGGGTTGCACTCCGGGAGTGCCGGCAGAAGTGAAAACTTGATTATTAACGTTGAGCATGTTTGATATTTTGGAAAGGTATCCGTCTTACGCTTTTTCGATCAGGTCACGTGTCCTGACGCGAGTTTAAGATTTTATGCCCATTACAGAAAAAGTGCTCAACGCTGCTAAAGAAGTTTTCACTTCAAAAAAGTTAAGGCAGAGACCAAAATAACAAAAATAGAGTTATGATAACGTTTGTGGGTGATGATGATCGCTGACCAATTGACCATCAAAATATGACAAACTCGGCTGCCCGCTCTAACATACTCATTTGAAACTCATAAAGTATTGTCAACGAAGTAAAAAGAGCGTGTGTGCCGATCACACGCGTCAGAAGTGGAACTTCTTTGGCAAGTTACCAAACTCGTCGCCTTACTCCATGACGTCGCGCGCTAAAAGGTTCACTTCCAAAATACATATGTTTTCTTTTTCTTTTTACAGTTTAATTTTATCAAATTATCATGTATACCTCCTGAAGTGTGTTAGACACAAATCCGCCTTCCTCCGTGGTTCCCCACCCAGAGACCATCCCGGTTTCATTGTTATAGTTCGAGTTAGCGGCCGGCAAGCAAACTGGCCTTGCTCCGATGTCATTCTCATCTGAAGTGTCGTCGGCGCCCGCGCCTGCACGTTTCTTCAAAGCGTTGCTGAGGTCGATCTAGATATGAAAAACGAATTATGTATTAGTTAGTACCTACTTACGTAAAAAATAATACAAATAATAATTTAAAAAAATAGATTAAAATCGATCACAGGGTGCGATTCGAACCCATTTATTTTTGCCATACCGGAGCAACGCCTAGTCTCTCGGCGATAGATCGTTGGAACGTCGTCGTTGTTAAATTACGAATATTCGAATATATGTATTATTATTTCTCTGCTTTACTCATTCATTTTTTACAAGAATGACTTGTTTTCCTGGCAAATCAAACTATGTAGGTTGTGAAGTAGTCATCCGCCAATTAACACCAAGAACACTGGTGGTGCAACCCAAGGTGCAGTTTTTAGCTTTTTATCTCATTTAAATCATCGTATTTAGCCATGAAACTTAGTTTAATTCCTATTAATAATTATCTAATTTAAAAAAAAATAGAATAAGTTAACTTCTTTCCATAAAAATAATGCAATGAGTCCATGAAGTTCTTACCCGTTTGTCCATTTTCAGGATCGCGATGTCGTTATCATAGGTGTTAGGATTGTATAGCCTATGTCTAATGATGCGAGATACGTTTCTGTCCACGGTCTTCGTATCATTTGGCTGGGATCGGTCGTGTTCTAGAAGGCGGATGGTCATCTTTTCTTTGCGGAAACTGTTGCGCATCAAGATTATTATAAGATAATTTTAATAGAAAGAAAATAGTTGCAAACGTTATTGTTGGTTATGCTAATTGCTATGTATTTGAGTCGCAATAATAATAGAATATTTCCTGTAATCGTTAAAATAAAAAAGTAATATTAAAATAATACGCGGATCAGAATTATTAATGAGAAACTAATTTTTTTGCGCCTACAAAAAAATTATAGCATACATGTCGATCAAAGTTACAGCTCCTAAAAGTAAATTACAACATGAATATAACGTATAGTGTTCAATACGTACCCAGAAGTACAATGCGCAGCGGTTAACACATACAGATCAGATATAAGCGAACCTCCGCAGTAGAATCTGCCGCCGTACATAAGAGCTACCATCCAAGGCAACTCTAAAGTCTTCGTTTCAGAACCACCAATGATACGCCGCCGAGTGCGGGCTATACCACATTCTGTTGGAAAACCAATTTTTTGAAACGTTTTCGAGGAACATAACGTATTGTTTGTTACTTGTTAAACAATAATTTTATAGAAACTTAAAATACGTTGGTAACCAGCCAACCGAAATAAAATAAAATTTAGTTAAACTTTCAAATAACAACATTAAATCTTCAAAATAACTTGTATAACAGCATGAACACGTATATGGAAGAGTGCATTCCGCGTAATAATTCATATTCAAGAAATGCACTCGGCAGAATCGCTTGCATTCCCAGTTTATTCAAATAACCAGAATGAGATAATTTCTATGTTAATCAGGGCTGGTTTAAGATCTCTAGGCAATGCACGTTTTCGCTACGCTCTTAGGTATTTCAATTGAATAAATTCATAATGAAATTTATTCATTTTTACCTTTTCACTCATAGACCTTTTCTCTAAGTATTCTTCAAAGCGAAAAGGAAGGCTGGAACTTAAAAAGTGACCTTCAAGTTTCACGCCCATTTTTTTCGTTAGGAGAGACATTTCAAATTAGAGTGTTCAAAATTGGCAATGTATATACCTACTAACAAAACTTTACAGAAATAAATCACTTTTTACTCGGCATGTGATATATTGGTACAACCATGTACAACTTACGGCAAGCAGGACAGTCTTCAGGAGGATCATTAGATGGTGTCACCGGAGGATTCACAGGCGAACTCGTCGTGCCGCCAATCCAGTTGTTAATCCATTCAATCAAGTTCTTCTCTTTGTTACCATCAGCTTTCTGCTCTAACGTGTGCGACCACGCTCCAAGTATACATAGCAGTAGAATTAAGTAACGCATCGTTCTGAAATTATATGTTTCATTAAGTGGGGTTTGGGGTAGGTGCATGTTTTCTTTAAATGAAGTGTTGTAAATGCTGTATACGAGTATAATCACCGCTTTCTTTCAGTATTTGTCAGAGGGAGATGATCGATGATTCGGTTACAGAGAGAATAATTAAAAAACTTTAATAAATATAGAGTCGCTTGACTGTCTGTACCAGTAGGTATAAAGCATGAAAGTTTGACTTGTTTCGTTTTTATCTCAGTCGTTTAATTCAAAAGCTTTGAATTTTTCAAACACGATTTGAATAGCCTCTCAAAACTTTTTATTTATTAACTTTCACATCCATTCTTAAAAATTTGGTGCGTTTAAAAATTTCTAATCAACTAATTAGTCATAATTTTCATTTCGTCCACTCGATTATTTATGTTTACATCTCGAATAAGCATTTGGTGATAATGAATCATCGGATGTGAATAAGAAACTGTATTTTACATCAAGTAACCAAGAATCAAGGACACCGGTTTGTGTACACCGGTCAAACCTGGTCCCAAGGAGGCAACATACCGCTATGCCAATCACTCATCCTCGGATATCGCGGAACGTTTTGTTGCCGCCAAAATTAACCTCAAAAGCAGTTAATTTTTTTTTGCTAAGCGAATTGAGACCACAGAGCTAAGCCACAGAGTCATAAATGCGCTATGAATGGAGGACCTCCTTAGTTTTTTGCATACCTAAATATACGCTTTTTGTAACATATGCTTTACAAATTACCTAGACACTTATGTTTAAATGTGTTTCAAGTTAAAGAAAAACATATCTGTGCGAAATATATAATAGAACTTAATGTATATTTTGTGCAAAACTGATAAAGCGATCTTTGAGGTCCTATAACGGAAATCGTGCATATGTTTGGCCTTGATTGTGCATGGGCCTGATACATTAGCATCATTATGTCCATATTATACGTAAATAATGTTCCTAGTGAGCCCGCAATTTGATTTCTTGTTGCAATTTATTGTAACCTGGTACAAAATGGTCATTAAAATCGCATACTTTATCCCTTCATTCAGTTTTATTGTCGTGTGGTATGTGACCAAAATGTAAATAGATGTCCCTTTTATTATTCTATACATTACGTATCCCTGACTCGTTCTAGCGATAGAGAGCCACTTGTTTTCCTGTTACTCTAATGCAAACATTAGAAAGTAATCAATTAATCATAAACAAACGTAACAGCATTAGTTTTTTTTTAATTCATCATTGGTAAAATATAAATACGTTTGACCTTTATTTTTCGTTTTTTTGTAATAACAAAAATACGCGAACTGACATCTTTAACATGATTATTTTAAAGATAACGGTTTACGCTAAAACCGCACTTTCCTTATAAAAGCTCTATCAAGGACTTAATTTTATAAAATGTATTTCTATAAGACCAATAATTATTTACTTTTGTATTTCTGCGTATTATTTCATTCAAAAAAACTTTATTTACATTTAAATAATTATTACTAATGTTTTTTATTTTTTAGTTTAAATAATTATTACTTTTATTATTTTCTTCACGCTAAACATATTTTGCGAATTTTCCTCAATTATTTTAAACCACGCAAAAATTAACAATTTATACTTCGAAAAGCTTACCAATTCTAATTTAATTCACACACACACCACATAAAATAATTAAAAAAATAAACTGGACGGCAAGACGGTCTCGATAAAGGAAGACGAGTGACCACTCGCGAATCCGTGCAGGTCGTGGTAAGGATAGAAAGAGAGAGAGCTATCTCCACTTTCACTCCGTTTGATCCTGGATACAAAATGCATCGGCACCAACCCGTACCACGGTTATAAGGCGCCTAGAATGCCTGTAACAAATACCACAACAGTTACAAGGTAATTTCAGTTGAATCATTATCGGTTTAATGGATATACGATTATTACCATTTTTTCCTTTATGGGCCTGTAATCTGCGACACGCGAATCGACCTACTGATGAGGATAATTAGTTATTATACTCTGTACATACATATGACAATATATTATCTCTTAATTTATTTTAATTCTTGACTATTATATTTTATTTACCGTTTGTAATTTGTATATCTAAGTATATTCTATGCGTTCATGGGTTTAAAACCTGTAAACTATTATTTTACCTAAACCTAGTTATTGTTTTAATATAATTATTAATTTATAAATAGGAATGATTTTAATTTTTACGATATGATTTACTTAGAACTTAGAGTCATAAATTATTATTACATAGATCTGTTTATTTTAAATACATTTTAAGAACTTTTTGACCCTCTTAAAAATTATAAGCTAAAAATCAGATGAGCAGTCTTGTAAATAATTATTATCAGGCGCTTCTTTTTTATTATATTTACCTATAGCATCCTATAGATACATATTCGTAGTATATTATTATTAGTCTGTGACATATTATATTATTATTTAATACCAAATTCAGTGATCCAGTTAAATGGATATTCTTTATTACTTTTTTTATTAGTGTAGGTATTTAATAAATGTCTACCTAAACATAAAGATTTAAAACGTTTAGTTGGTTCAATTACAATATAAAATACTGTCGTATTTTACGCTCATATTTCAACAAATTGTAAAAAAGTTATTTTTCTTAAGATGTCACAATAAATATTTTTTATGACTTGACCCCGTATCTTATAATAATTGAGCATCATGAAAATTAAGTGTACGGTTTTTTATGATTATTCAAAGTTCTCAATATTTCCGCGGTAAACAGTTACGAGTGAGAAGCGATCACCGTTTGAGTCATCATCTCATTAATTTTAATATTTTAGGCTAAATATCTTTCTATAATACATATATCAACATAATAAATTAAACATTGTTTGATGAGGAGATATGAACTTATGACTTACCTACTGAATTTATATATTTTTTACTACAAAATACTCCTTAAAAACTACGTGGGTACGTAAACAAAGCGACAAATAAAAGTGCAAAAAGCACTTTAATTTTGATAAATAAGTAAAGTACCTACCTTTACTTATTTATCAAAATTATAGTACCTATAGTGAATGTGAAGTATGTATAGTATTTTAGGGTAGAAAAAAGCGGGGACGGAATAAGTAGGGAACGCTCTACCTTGTAATTTTAAAGATAATTTTTAAACTTTTAACTTTTTGGAATAACTATTTTAACGACTAACATATCTTTATTATACGCTAAAATATAATTATTGTTGCCTGAATGAAATAAAAAAAACTAATAGTGTGTAAAAGTGTGACCGTTATTTTTAAACTTCAGCTGATGCAAATTTTTCAATTATTTATATATCTACTTATAGAAAAAATTATGTGCTTATGATTGATAACACATCTAGACATGAATAACCTTCTATGTAAAAACCAAAACCTGAAAATAGTGGTATGTATTATAGTATTAGGCATGCGCCATGCAGGTGTTTTATTTTGGCGGGAAAAATAAGATGCTTCACTAAATGACACACGTTTGCTTTTTTTCTACATTGAAACTATGTTGAAACAGTATCATATTATATTATGTTTCCTTTACGATGATTTGGTAGAAATACGAGAATAATAAAAAAGATGCTGATATGCCACCTCAATTTCCTACAACAATCAACAAACGATAATTAGTAGGTAATTACATTACCTATATCTAAACTAAGGATGCATTAATTTTGCTCTATTTACCTGAGTATATCTTCTATATATATAAAATTCTCGTGTCACAATGTTAGTCTGCATACTCCTCCGAAACGGGTGGACCGATTCTCATGAAATTTTCTGTGCATATCGGGTAAGTCTGAGAATCGGCCAACATCTATTTTTCATATGTACCACGGGCGAAGACGGGGCGGACCGCTAGTCTTATATATAAAATTCTCGTGTCACAATGTTAGTCTGCATACTCCTCCGAAACGGGTGGACCGATTCTCATGAAATTTTCTGTGCATATCGGGTAAGTCTGAGAATCGGCCAACATCTATTTTTCATATGTACCACGGGCGAAGCCGGGGCGGACCGCTAGTAATATGTATAATAAAATAAACACAAATTAAATTCATTAGTGATTAGACAATTTTGTACATCGCGGTCGTAAGAAAATATAAAACAATTTCATATAATTATTTAGGACTAGGTATTATTGACTTAAACAACAACCAAACAAGCGTAAATATGATATGAAACCCCTTTAAATCTGTTTTGCTGTCACATATCTACAGCCATGAAAACATAAAGGTCATATAAAATTAATTAAAATAAATCCTTATCACTGTAATCATTGGAAAATTATACAATACGGTTTTAACTGAAAACCAGCGCTGATATAAGAATTCAGCCATGGTCAAATCAGAATATGTCATACAAGCAAATAGACCAAGACCACGCTTGTCTAGGTTATGTAGACCATGGTTGCAGAATCTAGACCATAGGTACATGGTCAATTGAAGATGCTGGTCTGGTACCACGGCCACAAGGCACAAACATACATAATTTCATTGTCAGTAGGTATGTACCTATCGTAGCTTATTTGCAAATAACAATTGGAATCAGATGGAAAACTTCAGCTGTAATTTCTATTAATATTATCCCTTTTCTATACTAATATTATAAAACTAAAGAGTTTGACCAGTAGTTCCTGAGATTAGCGCATTCAAACAAACAAACAAACTCTTCTGCTTTATAATATTAAGTAGTATAGATTATATTTTAAATACAAAAATAACTCTATCTGTCCGTTTTTCTGTCTTTCTGTCTCTTCTTCACACCTATAGGTACCTACCACTGAACATATGTACCTATAAAATTTGGTAAAAAGACAATTTGAGACGTGGCAATCTCACAGGAACGAGAACTATGCGGATTTTCCTTTGACTACGCGGGCTAAGCCGCAGGTGGTAAGCTAGTAGTAAAATAAACTATTGAATAAACAGCATGTATGTAATTTTCCTACTGAACATGAAAATTGATGATCAAGGAAAATGTTAACATTTTCTCTTCCTATTTGCCAATGCAAAATTCCTATCGAGTCGTCTGCCTTTAATTTTCCAGAAGGCCTATAATTTAGATCTAGTTAAAATACAAAATATCTTATATATAAAAATGAATCGCAAAATGTGTTGGTAAGCGCATAACTCGAGAACGGCTGAACCGATTTCGATAATTCTTTTTTTATTATATTCCTTGAAGTACGAGGATGGTTTTTATGTAGAGAAAACGTAAATATGTACCAGGGGCGAAGCCGGGGCGGACCGCTAGTATAAGATATATTTTCAATGGTTGTCAAAAGTATGATACTTCTTTTTGGAAAATGCATCCTACTTTTCCTGCAAACATCTCAAACATAAAATCTTTATTACTTAGGTAAGTAGGTAACTATTTGAAATTCTTTATTAAAAATTGGGTAACTTTCTCGGAAGCTCGCAATCAAAGTACCAAACTTTTTCACGATTGCGATTTAAATCAAATTTTATGAGCTTCAAATAAAACACAGATTACATACTACTTACTTACATAATTTTTATTTGGATTATCTAGTGGAGACAATAATTTATTACAAGGTCCTCATTAAATTTGATAGTTCAGTATATAAAGTAGAACAAAACAAATACCATGGTCAACAAATATGCAGGCGTTTTATCAGGGTTCAGCTAACTGCATTCTATTACGAATTAAATCGAATGTGCGTTACGTACCTACAATTATTAATAATTAATCTATATATAACTACCTAACTACCTAACATATGAAACGTCCTTTCACATATTCTTGATACTTTCTTTTTAAGGGCATACAATTTTACACCAATATAAACTATAGGTATTATTACAATCAATAGCGCTTTTTTTATAACTTTATACAATTTTTAGTTGGTTTGGTTCTTTTAGAGCACGAGGTCATACGTTTTAAATTCCAAAAAAGAGGTAAATGGCGCTCCTCAATTGCCTTGGTAAATAATGCGTACAAAATTTTCAACTTAACACGTACAATATTTATTCCTTTTTTTACGACAAGACTCCAAAAAAGTGACAGTCGCGTACATACGCACTCATATATGCAAAGCTTTCATTTGCTCTCAAAGAAAATCTTTCGTAACATTCGTTACATAAGACACAATATCTCACATGACATTAATTAATATAATGTTCCAATAAAACAATTTAAAAATAATTGACTAGACTGTACAATAACTGAAACGCATAAAACAGCGCAATTTTTTTATTTTGCGTAGGTATGTTACAATGTTGCCGAAACATTCTCCAAACTGATGTTAAAGGTGTCCAGTGTCCTTATTCGTAATCTTAATAACATTTTCTTTAATTAAATATCAACCAAAATTTCTTAGGTACATAAAAAATGAACTTTAATCAAAGTAAAGCAAAAGGAGGCCAATCTCGAAAACTTCAAGCGATCATACGTAATATTGGTGCATATCACCTAGAGGTTGCATCGTTATCAGCATACGGGTCGCCTTGGCCCACTTCGAATCTACACTGAATCATATCTACAGCTCTTTCCATCACACACACCCACTAAATCGCCAAGGTCGATAATGTTTATTTTCATTTACCTCAAATAACAATCATTTTTACCTTAAACAATATCGCTATCTGCCCTTACCATAGCTTCCTATTTGTTTTTAGATTTTGTTCGACCTTAGACACATGAAACATAATTAACATTGAAAAGAGGCTTATATTTACCATGAATGATAAAGTTGCTATTAGCACAAGGAAATAAAGTATAGCAAAAGGTACCTAATATCGAGAAAGTAGGATGGCGCCAATACGTTGCGACTTGCGCCGTCCGCTATGTAACTTATTAAATTAAAATTAGTGTGATCTCATTCGTTTTAATACTCACTCATATTTTACGATATTTTCAAACGTAAGAGTATCGATTTGAAATTATTTAATATCAATCCATTTAACCCATAGGTACATCATAGTATAAATATTTTTGTTAATTGAAGCAATGCTTTCTCTTTGATCCATGTTAAACGTACATCGGAGTGACGATTGACACCTGAGAAATGAGAATCAATTCGGAAAGCGGTTGTTTATAAAGCTCTTATGGTGGGTCATATGTACAACTGCGCAAAAGACTGTGTAACGAAATATCGCAAAATTGCAAAATATTGAACGTCTCTTTAGTCCTGGAATTACGTAAACCGTTGAGCAAGATTGTCCAAATGTAAAAGAATTAAAGTGTACCGCTTCGTCCATCCGGCATCGGGTGAAACTGCGTTGATAATATTGCATAAGAGCTTCCACCACGAGGAGCAGCAGACCTATAGGCATCCTATCACGGACGACTGACAGTCAATCATCACTTACCTACTTACCCACTTCGATGCTCTGATACAAATTTCTGTCAACTAATGATGTGTCAATGACCACAAATATCAGTCGTTTGTGATGTTTGAATACCTAATATTGGATCAATATAGCATTATCACTACGGCGCAATCAAATCGAAAAGAGGTTTCTCGCCATTACAGTTCCTACAGCTACGCAGTAACTATGTATTTTGTAATCTGTGCTAATACTTCGAGTATTATTACTCCTTAAAAGGTTCCTGATACAGAATGAACTGATTAAAATTTAAATGGATG
Organism: Colias philodice; assembly: GCF_061535455.1. Taxonomy (NCBI): domain Eukaryota; kingdom Metazoa; phylum Arthropoda; class Insecta; order Lepidoptera; family Pieridae; genus Colias; species Colias philodice. The sequence continues at coordinate 9,730,986 of NC_143090.1, forward strand.
CGAAAGGAACAACCACTCAAACACCTATTAAAATACGTAATTAGCTAAGTGCATTTCGTATTAAAAACACATTGCAATCTAAATTTGTCAGTTAAACACTAATATGAACCAAATGTTTTTTTTGTTAATTTGCAAATTCCATATGTATGTAGAAACTGAATACTACCAGTACATTTCTCTTTTATTGATAATGCGCAAACTATTGTTTTTATTAGTGTGTTTAAGCTTATCCGAGGTACTTTGCATGAATTTGGCTGATACTTTACCGTTTATTATCTGTGTCGACATTTGATATCATTTCTTTCCTTTCCTGTATCCGAGAATATTTCAATATATTTTAGTGAGTGGACATGATAACTGTTAACAACTACAATACGATAAGAAATTTAGGGATTTTTTTATTTTTATTCGCCTGGATTTAATTATGAATAATTATGATGCCATATTAATACTATATTTAATTTTATAGTCGCAAAGGATTCACGGACCTAAAGCTATAACATAATCAAAACCACTAGTATAAATGCAAATTATGCATAATGTGTTATTCTACTTTTTCCATTACACTATTGTCTTCATAAAAAAAAATAATCTTGAAATATATTTACATATTATAATGTACTTGAAGAATGCAAATTTATTCATAATACTCTTTTGGTCCACTTTCAAAACTCGTGACCTATATCTCGCTTCCGAAGCCCATTGCACCTGGCTGCCGATGTAAAGACTACCTAATTGCATATATTGCAGTTACCGTAACATTATTACGATGGTTAATATTTCTTCGAAGTCAATTACGACACATCGATTGAGAATAAGGGCGCGTCTCTACATAATTGTGCCAAAAGATTCGGTAGTCCCGGACGGGTCAAACTTGTCGTAAGCCGTAAGGTTACTCTGTTACGGTTCCGTTATGCATGAAAAGTTGTCCATGAAATCCACTCTTTATTTTATTTCTTAACACGTCACTATGAAAGCGATGCAGTAAGAGGTGTTATGACGAATGTTGCACTTATAACAAGCATACGCAACAACAGTGCAGACAAATAAATCTGTCGCCGAGCACAACAGCATTAACACTGCAATAAACTGTACGCAATCTGCAAATATTACGCATCACTCGGCGTGCCCTAAAACAAAACAATCAATCGAAATGGCGACACTTTCGAATGACGATGACCTATAGATTTGGGGCATAAGTCATCCATTGAATAGATATGAAGGTCAGTGTCTAATCCTTCCACTGGTCCTACCACGGAGCACGGTATGGCACAATCCCCGCGAGAGCAGTGGGGTGACGCAGCGGCAGCAGTGTCACTCGCTCAGTCGTCGCGTACCCGTGAACTTGGCCTGGTCCGATCACCCTGGCCCCGAGGCCTTATCAGAGGCGCCGCCCGCGGCCTATAATAGCTGGGCCGGCGTCTCCCTTTGCCTCCAGAGTGGCCTGTGACTTCGGCAGACATGTTTCGCGCCTTGTGCCTCCTAGCTGTGCTCGCGACTGTCCGCGCCTGCAAGCCCTGTAGTGAGTGTCAATTGTCTGCCTAATTTAAAAATCGTACGAGTGTACAGTGGTCATAGTGTATGAGTTTAGCATACGTGTGACTGGGATGTGTTGTTTGTGTTTGTTTTTGTGCCGTGGGTCCGGTAAGTCAGCAGCTGAACTAGCGATCGGTGCTTATCAGTGTTGCGAATTGTTTTGGAGGCAAAAATTGGGTCGACCTACAATTATAAACGGACCGTTACTTGTTTCTTTCACGCAACTTTCTCTCGAGTTTAAATGATGGTAATTAATTATCGGCCATTTAATTAAATTGGGCATAAACTTTACAATGGTAAGTGAAATTTACAAAAAAAAATAATGGAGTAAGTATTAAATAGTCAGATGAAACGAATCAAGCAAAATTTTACTCTATTAGGTATAAAACGTCATAAATATATTAACCAAAATGCGGAGACGTGAATGCGCTACCGTCTTGCTACCGTATACGCGCCGGTTTAAATTTTAATTTCTACCAACACTCGATCGAGACATTCGGTTCCTCGTGTTATGTCATGCTCATGCATCATTTGCTAATAGTAAAGTGCTTTGGAGAGCTCTTGAGCTAAGTGCATTATGGGCCCATATTTCTGTTGAAATTTTAAATATCATGGATTTAAAGTAGGTATGTACCTACATAACAAAAAATAATTCATAATTCATAATTCTTTATTTACGTTAAACATGGTATTTTAGATGTTACATTTTTATTTATAGTAGGCACAACATGTTTAGCCGTCATTAAAAAACAGCATGCAAATTTTATAATTTTGATTTTTATATAAAACAATGGGTCCAATTAAATTATCAATGTTAATTACAAAAATAGAAAATTAGCGTGTCTCATAAACTCATAACGCATTCAAAAACTAGTAAAATTTTAACTTTCCTGTTGGAAATTAAATATTCAGCTTCTTAATAATGTTTAATTGATATATAATTAAAATTAAGTATCCGTGCGTAAATACCTATAGGTAGAGTATAGAGGAATCATCAACAAAATCTCATATCACATTTTAATACACAAAAAAATGTTATTTTTCAACATTGCGAAACAATCTCTTATTGCACATGCAATTTTTATTTTATGAATAGTAGCTTTTCGTAATTATTAAAAACTAGCGGTCCGCCCCGGCTTCGCCCGTGGTACATATTTACGTTTTCTCTACATAAAAACCATCCTCGTACTTCAAGAAATATAATAAAAAAAGAATTATCGAAATCGGTTCAGCCTTTCTCGAGTTATGCGCTTACCAACACATTTTGCGATTCATTTTTATATTAAAAATACATTTAGAGCTTTCAAAGAAAGCTTCAAGTACCTAATTGCAGCAACAATTACATATTGTTGTAATTTCCAAATACAGATAATATAATGCAAGTCGTAACTCGTAAGGAAAGATTATGTTTCTGTAATAAATGCGAAGTATTGTGCTCCCAGAGTTAGGGATCAATTTTGTCGTTTCAAATTATATAAGTACATAGCAACATTTATTTAGTACGGTAAGGTGTTGCAATATATCAAAACAACGGGAATTCTTTGGTCTTTTAGTAGGTTACATAATAATACCAAAATGACACTGAATAATTTGCGAATATTTAAGATCAATATAACTCTTAGATCAACTACTTTACTCGTACAAAAAAAATAAGAGGTCATCCCAGAACTTTTTTAATTATTCAATGTTTATTTTAAACAATCATAAGATAGCTAAAAATAATGCTTGGTAACATTTCTTAACAATAATTTTCCTAGAAATTATAGAAGAATATAAATTTTAAAATAATTGAGTAGGTATGGTGTTTGGGACGGATGCATTTTTAACGTCTTTTTAACTTTTATGAACATGACTTGATGACAGTCTAATAGGGAAGACGGAATTTTTATATGACTATCCTACTAGAATCGAATCCAAGATTTTCAAGATATTAAGCCAGAAATTAGAATTAAATAAAAAAGAATGAAATAAAATTAAATTATATATCACTTTGCAAAGCTAAATATTAGGGACTGTGAGAACCATGCCATTGCATGGGTCATATTATTATTTATTAGGTCTTATGTAGGTAAAAATATCTAGGAAACTTTAAGCTTTTACGAATATAAAACTTAATAGTTATTTATTAAGTAATATTTTTATTAATAAATATTTTTATTTTTATTAATACACGATTGTTACGTGTGGTTACGCTATGCAAGTTTCGTGCGTCGCGATATTTCAGTAGATTTCAGTTGATAAGACGCTCTTCATTTCCGTTATCAATTACTGTTAACCTAGTTTCGTGGTTATAAAACTATTTAGGATTTGCACTACATACTGTTTATTTCAAATTTGCATTTCCATAAATATTCAAGACAAAAAAAACCTTTTATAACATAAAAAAAATATTGATTAGGTATAAGTGTCTATGATAATAAGGTTCTCATAACATTCTGCTAACATTAACATAAATTGTAGTATTACATGCAAATTATCCTTTTCATATAAGTAATTCATTAAATTTATTATGATTAAGAAACCAACACTAGATGCACATTTAATTATCAATTACATTGATCGTTAATGTTGTAACTTCATGTCTAATAGTAGGTACCTTATTGGTTATATTCCCTTGCATTTAAATTAATAGCCCTTTGAGCAGACAATCTTGTAGTTGATTACAAGTTATTGCTAAGGTTTATGAATTCTAGCATAATCTTATCTTAATACTATTATAAAGGCGAAAGTTTGTATGGATGTTTGTTACTCTTTCACGTAAAAACTACTGAACCGATTACAATGAAATTTATCACACATATGGAGGGTAACTTGGATTAACACATAGGATAGGTTTTATCCCGGAAATCCCACGGGAACGGGAACTATCGGGTTTTCCTTTGAAAACGCGGGCGAAGCCGTGGGCGGAAATCTAGTTTCTATATAAAAACCTTCAACTATTTGATTTCTATACACTACGATTTATTACTTAATACAATATTAAATTATACTTATCTTATGAAATATTTATTAAAAAAATAAAATAAGGTAAGTACCTTCCTACCTTAGTATCTATTTTTAATTTAGTTCAGCCACTTCCTTATAATAAGTTAACAAAGTGATTTAATAAACTGTATAAATACATAATAACAAACGAGACTGCGATTTTTTGAGACAAAAGCGAAAGAAAGAAGCAAGGAAGCAGTTATTCCATAATAATAAACTATAGAAATATAGAGTCTCCGCTCTATAATCCATGATATATTTAAAAATAGAGTATAGACATAAATAGCTAATTTAATGTTTTGTTAGATATATAAATTAAACACGCCTGGAAGAGATCGTTGATAAGCGATAAGGTTGCCTTATGTGCTATGCATGTTTTCCATTTCTTTTAATATTATGTATTGTAATTTGTAATGGTACATAAAATTGTTAAATAAATTAAATAAATAAACACATTAAAAGTGTTTAATAAAACTTATTGTCGCCTCTATGCAACTTGTGTTTATTCTGTATTTTGTTACATGTTTTTAAAGCGTGTACAATAAAGAATTCATTCATTCATATTTTGGTGTACCTATTCAATGAATAGTTAATTAATTCATAATGTTTATAATCGCAGCTTGCGGCGTGCGTCGAGGTGCCCGCGTGGTGGGCGGAGGTGCTGTGACTCCTGGCGAGTTTCCATGGCTGGCTGCACTGATGAGAGATGGCAAGCAGATCTGTGGCGCCACAGTTGTTGCCAGGGACCATTTGATCACCGCTACACATTGTATTTTCGAGTAAGTTTAGAAAGATGTAAAATCGATATGGTTCTCTTTAAATTTGGGGACCTTTTTAAGAAATATATCTTTCTATCTATAATGATGTAGATTTAGGTAGGTATTGAATGTGAGGGTTTAACTAACATAACTATATGTTAGTCCATGCTATATGCAAAAAAACTAATGGATTATAATTTTAAATTAAAAAAATTAAATACAAAGATGTAGGTAGAGTCACATGGTTGCTCCACAATTTCATAGTATACGCATTAAAGAACTGAAATTATTTATTAACAAACTATCTAAACATTATCATATTATCTTAATAAAATAATAATTTGTATTCAACTTGATTGATAAATATCAATCGTAAATCAAAACTGAATTCGCAACGTTAGTCAGCGCTCTACTTCCTACGACGAATCTACGTCTATTATCAAATAATTCTAAGATAATGTAATAGCATTTGCCTAAATGTAGGTCAGTGTTAAAAACCGAAATCCGAGATGATATAAAAATACATACTTTATATAGTGCCATAAAAATTTGCGGTGAGGTGCAACGTTATGGCTCAGATACATTTATTAGCCATTTATTTCGTGACCTAGTGACTGGTTTACCTTTTGAAAGATTTAAAGTACAACCTTAGGCTGTAAGCCCTAAATCAAAGTAAACGGTACATAACTTGTGCTTATTCTCCGATCACATATAAATCTGTAATAATAACGACTCTAAGTAGGTTTGTTGGATTTATCGTAATTTCCAAATTATTTAGGCCAAGACCCGGTTTTAACGGAGACGAATTGATGGCTGTTAATTTCACTAGTTCGTTATTTGTAATGAAAAAAATTTACGTTAAATATTTAAGCTCAATAATTATACTGTTATATTCTGAAAGTAGGCGATGACTCTAGACCGAATTGACACACATTTTTTGAGTATTATGTTTTTATGTTAAGATTATGTATGATACCGGTACCGTATAAAAGATATAACTAATTTTTATTTGAAAATTTTTGTTTCGTTAAACGATTGAATGGCATCAAATAAGTTATCATTCATGTAATGATGGACTACGAACGAAAGTAGCATATGAGTCATCGCTGAATCGAAACTTGATTGTGTTTATTATTTTTAAATCCAATAACAGTTTATTATTTTTTATTGATGCTAAGTGCTGACTAATGTTCACAAAATGTAAACTACTTAAACTTTGCCAAACAATGGCACGTGGGGGTGGGAGACACAAATTGGTGAAAGTCGCTAATGATTTAGGAAACCAATAGGAAACGCATGACATTGTGACATGTCAACGTACTCAAGCCGTAAGGCATTCATTAAATTTGATTTCACAAAACTGACTGTGCATATTTACTCATTTTATTGACAATGCGAATTTAATTTCTATTGTTAATAGCACAAACCTTAGGCACAAACATATTAATTGTTAAAAACTATTCCGTTTCGTTTTTATTTTAGTGAATGGTGATCGTTAATATTGTAATTTTTTTAACGGTACATACTTATTTAAGTAGTATTTGGAGGACTTTAAATAACTAAAATTATCACAGTGTGAATTCAATTTAAAAAATACATTTTATTTTATGAATTACGAGTATAACTCTCCTGTCCAGAATCAAAATTCATGTTTCAAACAGAAACCGTTTGTTTCTCACCCCGTTAATTTAGAAATTCATTATCAAGATACGCTGTCCACAACAAAAACCGTTAGCAAGGGATTTTTACTATAATTATTTGGTTTATTTAATTGGTTTTTACTAAAGCCCACTGTGGTCACTGATAAGAATATAAACATTATTTTAGGTTCTTTATGAAGTGTACAGTGCACCCACATACTGGCACATTTTGTAAGCCATGAAAAATATAAATTTAACGCCTAACAACACGTTAAAGTTAAGCTTTTTATTAAATTTGATAATTAAGTGGCGCACCGCGCAAGCCTCGTTGATAAGGACCTGCGTGTATGTTTTTCGTGATAATAAACAACGTTTCCGTTTTCCTTCTGTGCTATATGAATGAGATTAATTTATTTTTGATATTATTAAATATTGTAATCTCGCAAAATGGTATATTTAAAAACCCATTTCGTCACTCTATTTGCTCGTTCTAAAATTTTACGACAACGGAATTGTGTTATAGTGTGGCCTGTGGGTATGAGGAACGTCTGCAAAGAAAAAATTTAATCCCAGGAGCTTTTCATTTAAATGAGCTTTCAATACTCCATTAAGAATTAACAATCAACAATATTTCAAGCCCTTTTTTTAAAGTGGGGAAATCTTGCATAGATACCCACGGCTTCCGGGGAAAGGGCCGTGGGTTATATCGGATTCCTACCGACCAAAACCCCACTGTATTCCGTCAAGCCGCATCAAAGACGGGGCCACGGGTATAGGTAGAATTCGTCCGTGACCCCATCAGCAGCTGCCCGTCTCCAGGCCAACACAAACTATGAGCCGGCAGCTCTGACCTCATGGGGCGGCGTGAGCGGAACACGTCTCACGCCGCCTCAATATTTCTAGCCCTGATGAAATTAAAAATTGATTTTATTATGTTCAATGTAATTAGTTACATAACATTTTCCGTAACATATGCTAAAATAAAAATACAGTTACGCAGTGGAATTGAAACATACACAAATTTAGCGGTATTCAGACACTTCAGGATCCACGAATAAGTTACATTGATAAAGATAACATTCATATTATTTCAGAACAAACTCCTTCCTTTAGCGATAAAACCAAGATTAACGCAGTTGCGCTTTGTCCGAATTTCTTTACAACAATAAAACCACTTGACATGTTATTTATCTTGCAATTACTTTGTAACGGACTTTAAAATTTTATCTTTTACGAGATCCAATTTACTCTCGTTTATAGTCCTACTGAAAACCAGGTTAAAATATATATGAATAGCAATCAAAATTCGAATCATTTAATTTTTACAGCACATTTATCATGTGTGCGTAACATTTCCCCCATTCCCGCCAATTCGATTTAACGACGCGTTCAATAAAAAGACTTTTATTACAAATTGAATTTCTACTTTAAAGCAATTGAAACAAAAGTTATGAATTATTGTAACTGTTATTACAGAAATAAAATATTGTCTTGTAAGAACTTAATTTATTTAGGGAGGATAAAGGTTGTGCATTTCGATTTTATTTAATTAAGGACGGTGACACACTTAACTAACAACATAATCTCTCTAGGGCTAATGCCATTCGTTAGCATGTCTTGCGAATTGCACAATTTGCATGCACATTTGTATGGGCCTTGTCTGTCATCTTGTTAAATTTAAAGGATGATGCACATTCAACATCTTTATTTGCATGGCTTAATTACTTTTACGCAATCTTAACTGTTCGTTTCGTTGATTGCATATCTGGTCTTTCGTGGAAAATTTACTCAGAGGAAAATTTGAAGTGTGTTAGGTATACACTTTGTGCTGAATATGAAGTAATAATTGAAGATTAGGAACTTCCGTATTCTCGTCATTTACACGGTAAAAAAAAGACATTTACTACGTTTTATTCATAAGTCATAACCATAATTGTTTACTTAAAAATTACACATTTCAATATAAATTCAAGGTCATTTGTTGCAAATCGGGTCTAGGTCAACATTGGATGCGCTCGCACCACACACCTTTCTTCGTTTCGTCATGCCGCAATCAATTGTCTCGTTCTGTTGCAACGTGTCCTGAATATATAATTGGATGTTAAGAAACGGTCTTCTCGAGTTTGCCTTGAAATTTTCAGCTATTAATACAAAATTTTATGTAAATATTTAGTAATAATTTGTTTAAAAGTCTTGCCTATTATAATAGATATCAAAATATCAATCGATGACCAAATAATTTCATCAATGTTAACTACATACCTACAATCATACATTTCTAAACGCTGTTTTTCTATTGCAGAGTCGAAGCATCTCGCCTTTCCGTGCTGGTTGGTGAATACGATGTGAACAACTCGAGATCGGACGGATTTCCGGTGTCCCAGGTGTTGCAGCACCCTGACTTCAACAGATACACGTATGACAATGACATTGCCGTCCTTCGTCTAGCTGAGCCGCTGCCTGATAGCCTTTATCGGCCCGCGTGTTTGCCTGGTGAGTTTGACGTATCTATGACCTACGTGATATGTATAGGTATTTATTTCAATAAGAGAATTTTGACTTTGAAAAATTAAATATTAATGTAGGAATAATTGCTTAAAATTTTGTGCGGGTAAAATATAGGTATAAAAAGTAAATTGTAATTAAGGGGTAATAACAACGAATAATAATTTTAGAAAACTGCCAACATAATAGTATAGGTAAGTATAGGTAATGTAAGAATTTTAATGAAATGAAAACTTCAAATTTAATATTTCTACATGATAATAGAAACTATTTTTTGTTCTAGATGAGGATGATGACTATCTAGACGGAGGAGATGCAATAGTTTCCGGTTGGGGCAGTACCATTGAAAAAGGACCGCCTTCCAACATTCCCATGAAAGTAAGCAAAAACTTTCACTTTATAAATAAATCTGTTCACATTATCTACTATATTTATACACGATGTAAGGTCAAGCTTACATAACTGTTAACAAATAAAAAAGATAATCGATTTTTTATGATATCGACGAATTTAAATAATTCCATTTTTATATTATAATAATGCCAAAAGTGAAATCTAAAGAAATATTTATAAAGCCCATTGTGCAAGGGCGGATCCAGCCTCAGTGCCAGGGGGGGGTCACATAGACGTGGGCAATTTTCAAAAGCTATATTTTGGTAATTTAATTGATACTTAGATTTAAAAAAAATTGGTCAAGTGCGCGTCGGATTCGCGATCTAAGAGTTCCGTTCAAACATTTTTATATGTTTTAATATTAAATTTATGCTTTTTCATTTTTTCCTTTATCTGTGCTATAAGACGTAAGTTTCTATTAAATAAAGATTAAATATCAAGATTCTGTGTTCACGGGAAGTACCCTGTAGGTTTTGATTCCTGGCAACACTTGCGAATGTTGATAAGCATGAAATGTATGTTTTGGAAATTTTTTCCTCCATCTGTGCTGACATTGCTTTTAACCAAATTTCAGAACTCTGTGTTCACGGGAAGTAGTACAATACCTATAGATTTTGATTCCCTAGCGATAATGTCGAAATTTGCGATAATTTACAGCATAAACGTCTGTATCTTTTGATTGCGTTGGCTTATAAGTTTGATTTTTTCACAGATTTAAGGAACCGTAGATTTGAGTATTCGGTATGAATTTCATCTCTGTCTTGACAGGACAGGCAGACAGACAAACTTGAAAAATATATATTTTTTGCAATTATTCCTGTATCTGTACTATAAGATGTTGCTTTGTACCGAATTTCAAGATTCTGAGTTTACGGAAAGTACCCTGTAGGTTTTGAGTTCTAAGGAAAAATTCATGCTTTTCACAATTAGTAAACAAAGTCGTTGTCTCTGTGCCTATGTCCCTATGTATGATTAAATCTTTAAAACTACGCAACGAATTTCGATGCAGTTTTTTTAAAGATAGAGTGATTCAAGGGGAATAGTATATAATTTATAAGGATTTAGAAAAAGCGGGCGAAGCCGTGGGTGGTAAGCTATTCTGCGTTATAAGACGTTTGATTGTACTAAATTTCATGACTCTGTGTACTCGGGAACTACCCTGTAGGTTTTGATTTCTTAGGGAGTGTCGAATTTTGCGAAAAATAGCACCCTAGTCACCCTGTCCCGTAAACACAGTCTTGAAATTGAGTAAAAAGTATCGTGTTATAGCACAGATGTAGTAATAACTGCGAAAACCCTAATTATTTAATTAAATTAAATAAAAATATACATGTATTTAATTGATGTTCACATCAGAACTCAGGTCTATAATAACTTAAATCTGTTATTTAATTCAAATTCTATCTCAACGCAATCTGAAGAAAAAGCAATTAGATCCGCATATTCTGTAATTCGCAACTATACTTGCAAGGGAATCATCAATCAAAACCTACAAGGTACTTCCCGTGAACACAGTCTTGAAATTTGGTTAAAAGCAACGACTTAAGCACTTACAAGCACAGATAAAGAAAAAAATCCTTTAAACAAAATTGTAAGATACAACATAATGAAAAAATATGTTTGCTCGGAGTCCTCGGTGCGCGAGTCCGACGCGCATTTGGCCGATTTTTAGTTGTAATTTGACTGTATTTTCTATTGTTCATTTAAAAAAAATTTTGCTATTTTATGTCTTATCCACGAACTGGGATATTTCGATATTTGAGGTTTTGTGTGAAAAGTGTAACAGCAAAAGTTGTAGAAAAAAAAAAATTACGTACAACTTTACCATTACACTTTATTCCGCAGTTATAGATTTTTTCAAAAATCGAAAAACCTGTTTTTGTCCTTAAATTACGACCACAGGTCGACCCTAATAAACTTTTTCTATAATTTTTGTTATATTCTCTTCCGTTACCGTTTGTAATTGATTTCATTGTTCTATATTACTTTTATGTCTCAAAATTCAATAAAAACATCATGTTGAACAGTATTAATTTGTTAATTTAAAAAAGTTAATATTAAATTAGTGGTCCACTTAGGTCGTGGACCTAGCCCAGGGGGGGGTCATGACCCCGTGACCCCCCCCCTGGATCCGCGCTTGCCATTGTGTCGCAATCCCATTCATTCTAAAATACTGCACGCTTTTTTTTTAACTTTCATATGATAACGGACTAATTGTTTTTCAGGCTGAAGTACAAATATGGTCACAGGAGGAATGTACAAATGCTGGTTACGGTCGCCGGAAGGTTACACCACGTATGATCTGCGCTAACGCACCGGAACGTGACTCTTGCAGCGGAGACTCCGGCGGACCGCTGATCATGGCTCAACCACATTTCACACTTGTCGGTTAGTTTAAACAGCTTATCTACTTTCACATTTATAAGCCCTTTCTTTTTATGCAAGTGTCTGTAAAGGGCAAATGCCATCCAACGATTTGTTAGGCGCGGGTCAAACACAAGCGGCGCGGGCGCGGGCGTGCCATAAGCGCACCTCTTGAATCTGTTTTGCACCACGTCCTTCTTATACATTTTGTATGAAAGAATTTTGGAAAGGCGACGAGGCGGCGCGCCGCGGGCGTACCGCAGGCGTACCGCAGGCGCGCTTCCCCCATCGCATCCAAATAGAGGTCAATTCACGGTCATACACAATCAAAAACAAATCGGGTGGTAGGAGACGGTAGCCTGTCAGTCAAAAATGTGTTCTCTCTGTGTGGAATTATATAGAGCTGCTATTACATACCCTTCTTCGTTTTATTTTTAAAGGTGAATTGAATTAATCGATGAAATGATTTACACAGGTGATGGCAGTAGGGAAAGTGAAAATGAAGAAGAGCATAATGAAAGTTCCCATGTATTTACAATGTCAGAAATAAAGATAATCCTGATTTTGATTGTGTTTTTTATTTATTTGTAATTGTAATAATATTGTGGAATGATCAGTACTGTAAATACTTTTGAACTGAGATTTTAATGATAAGATTTATATGGTTTAAATGTAAACCTGTGTTTGAAAACCATATTTTATCTATACTAATATTATAAAGAGGAAAGGTTTGTATGTATGTATGGTTTTCACGCATAAACTACTGGACCGATTTTGATGACATTTGGCACAGATAATCTTTAGACCCTGAGAAAGAACATAGGCTACCTTTTATTGCGAAATATGTACCACGGGCGAAGCCGGGGCGGACCGCTAGTACAATATAAATTTTGTGTTATTTTAACCTTCTTTTCTTCCATCATTACACCAGTACTACTTTAAAATTACTTTAAAAGTACTATAAAATTTTCCAAGTAAATTCCAACATTTCCAACAAAGATATATTTGCAATCGTGGGGTTATCCTCGCTATTTACTTACAAGGAATTATCAAAACAAAATCGTTACTTTCAAATTAATGTTAAACTCTTTTAGCACAAAAAACATAATTTTACTAAATTATGCATGAAGAAAATGCATTTAACCACTCTATATAAATATCATTTTCGGACGCCAACAGCGCGCCCAATGCGCGCCGGCAGGCGCGCCGGCAGCGCGCCCGAGGCGCGCCGGCAGCGCGCCCGAGGCGCGCCGGCAGGCGCGCCCGCGGTGCGCCCGATGCGCGCCGCGCCGCTTGTATATGTCCCGCGCCTTACATAATAACAATTGTGTGAACATTAATAAATCGGATTGAGAAATTAATAGGAAGATAGTTGAATGGAAAGTGAAGGGCTATCTACAACTCTCTCCTAAAGATAATTTTAATTGACATTGATGGAATTGAAACTAGTTTCTTGTTAACTTGTGCTAAAGACATACTTCACGAAACCCACATTATTTTTCATATATGGAAAATTACTGAAAAAAACAACTTTTAACACTCTTATGCGTAATTTCATAATTTATTAATTGTGTTTTTTACAGGTATAGTTTCCTGGGGTCGTGGATGTGCAAGACAAGGCTATCCTGGCGTTTACGCGCGGGTAGACCGCTTTATGCCGTGGCTGAAGATTGCCCTACGACACGCGTGTCTCTGCCAACCACCTTCCTTCCAATAACAAAATAATTATAACAAACATACAAAATAATTATTAAAATAAAAACATTACAAATGAATATGAGGCTAAAACAAGCCTGAGAGAGCTTTAAACCTATCATAAGAGGCGTTATTTCTAAAATGTATGTGACCTTTTCAAAGTGTACCTTTAACCGACGTAATATTGCCATGTAGACCAAAGTAATATTGCAATGGATGCTATAAAACAAGTGGTTTAAGACGTGTGAATTATATTCTAATATACTTAGTTGTAGGGTTACATCAGTATTAAGAATAATTATAATGTTATTGTTATATCTGTATGCATGCATTTAAACAGACATAATTTAATTTAAATAGTTTAACACATTTATTCATTTTCATTATTTATTTGACCTAGTTTATGTTATTATTATTTACTATTTTAGAATCGATGAAAATTAAATAGTTATGTCTGTTTTATGCACTGGTAGTTTTATAATAAACGGCTGTGACTTAGTTGTAGAAAATGTTAAGGTTAATTTAATTTATTTTTGGCGTTTATCGATAAAAATATCTAATTTAATAGCTATTATTATAGCTTTATTATTATACAATACAATACCTGTAGAAAAATTTACATTAAAATAAAGTTGTACTTAAATAATATAATGTATTGAAAAAGATTCAAATTTTATTTACTTTTCTTACCCTCTCACATTTTACTCATATTATTCTAAAATATTAATGAATACTAGTACCACTTACTAGGTTCTAATGATTTTACAATTTTCAATTAATGCTCCTTGCATTCATGTTTATAGAGTATAGATTATATTATACTAATACGGGAAATATGTTCCATAGAGGATTAAATGGTAATTTATGGGTAATTTGCATCGGAGCGTCTGTGAAGTTATTTGTTCTACATGGTTCTACGCTATATTTTTCATAAAACGCTAACGGACGATAAAGTATTATCGGACTATGACACTTTTGCTGCGTTCTTAAAATTTTTATTATATCTCAGTATTTCCTTAGGTATTTCACGGAAGCGCATTCTAATAAATTATATCCTCCTTTTTTCCTACAGAACAGTAATTTTTTCCTTATTTTTATTTAATGATTACTCGGAACCAAGAAGCTTGTATCTCGGAACGCATCAAAAAAAATAACGTTTCCCGCTCAATTTGACAGTGACATTTTAGAGTGACGTTTAGGACGCCACCGCCAGCTGATTGTTTTGTGGACTGTGTTAATTTATAAAATAATTTTGATTTTAAGGCCAAACTTGTATTAAACATCCTTATTTTTGTATCTTAAAAGGTGCATTATAATCAAAAGTGCTTATAGCATGAATTTCTCTGACAATGAAGCTGTGAGTATAAGGTTATTGGCACGTAATGTGATTCATGAATTGTGTACGCAATCACATTAAAAAACCATTGTGTTGCGTTTAAATAAGTGGTATATACAAACGTATACCGGTTAAGTACATTCATACTTCTATATTTATTTAACGTTAGTATCTCAATAATTTGTTTAGGATGATACATCGAGTGTCGAAAGTACTTCAAACACTGATAACACCTCTCGAAGTGAGACCCCCACAAATTCTCGTGTAAAGAAACGCAGACGTGGAAAGAAAAAAACAACAAAGCCTGTGAAACCTCCTTATAAGTTTAAGTAAGTGGTTGATGGTTCATTATTAAGTATTATTATATTATCCTAATAAAGTTGGAAAAATATTGGGTTGGCTTTAGTTAACTGCCGCACGAATTTGTTGGAAATATTTATATTTTTAGTTAGCTAGGTAATGTAAGATTGTAATTCCAAAATATTATCGTTAGGAAACTTGTAGTTTTTTAGTTATTATTTTTTTAAAGTTAATAATTTTTTGTGCGAAAAAAGTGCATTTATCCGTTTTGTTGTGCAAAAAAGCGGACCAAGATGTTCTATTTCACTGTACTGTGACTTTACGCTGCGGCCGGCGAGTGCCAAAAGCGATTTTAGGGCGATTCCTACTCAAACAAAAAAAAATCTACGTAGGTAGGTTAAAAAACTATTAAACTTTTATTTTTAATATCCAAATAGGTAGCGAGGAGCGAAGCGACGAGCGTGTTAGGTTTACTCTTGAACTGCCGCACGAGCCGAGCGAGCGAAGCGAGCGTGCCGCGGCAGCGGCCGGCGAGTGCCAGAAGCGACTAAAGGGCGATTCCCACTCAAACAAAAAAGACGTGTGGCACTCGGGGACTGCCGCGGCAAAGCTATTGCATAGCATGCCTTCAAGCCGCACCTCCGTGCCCGTCGGAGTGGGGAGCGTGAGGTTTTTCGTTACGCAATTTCTGGATTCGGTCCCCGCGCTCAAGGCCCGCGATAGAAGCTATGCAATAGCTTTAAAAAAATCTACGTAGGTTAAAAAACTATTAAACTTTTAGTATTCAAATAGGTAGCGAGGAGCGAAGCGACGAGCGTATTAGGTTAACATTTGAACTGCCGCACGAGCCGAGCGAGCGAAGCGAGCGTGCCGCGGCAGCGGCCGGCGAGTGCCAGAAGCGACTTTAGGGCGATTCCCACTCAAATAAAAAAAACTACGTAGGTTTTCAACTTTTCACAACTTGTTTGTATTTTATTTATGTATCGTAAAATTTTTGTTACACCAATTCCATACATTTTGAGGTTAGAATAGGAAAATTGATTTTTCTCCAAAACTATTGGTTTCCTAACTTTCCCCTTTTGGTGGGAGGGTCCCCCCCTCCTCCCCCCCATCCCCCACCCACAAAAAACCTATAATTCGTGCGGCAGTTCTCTAAAGAAACCCCAAAATATTTTCAACGAAAGCATTTGTAGCTTTAAAAATATTAGGTTTGTTATGTTAAAATGCCACAGTCCAGAAATCGAAATAGTACATTTGTAATGTGATATTGACTTGTGACAATAATTATGAAATAAAACATTGAACACAATATTCAGTTGTTTTCCAGATATATTTTTAAATCTTGCTAGATATACTTATTAACAAATTAAATTCAGTTGTAGTGCCAAAGAAGATCACGGCCAGCCTTTATTTGGCTGTCAATTTAATCATCATCTGGGAGAAGGTGAACCTCAGATATTTGCAGTTGCTGGTAGCAATAGAGTGTCAATATATGAATGCCCAGAGTCTGGAGGCTTTAAATTCCTACAGTGTTATGCTGATCCTGATGTAAGTATACATGACAAAAATTCGAAGCTTATTTATCTAAAAATCTTCTCTAAAGTCTATGCTTACATAAGTATTATAATCCTTAAAAAGTATGAACCAAGCAAAAAAATCTTCGTCTACCTGAGCAAAAACAATGAGAAGCTAGTAATATAATATGCTTATTACTACACAGGTGGACGAAACATTTTACACATGTGCCTGGTCATACGAAGAAGACACAAACCTGCCTCTTTTGGCGGTTGCTGGATCCCGCGGCATCGTGCGTATCTTCCACCCCGCTACACAAACATGCATCAAGCACTATATTGGCCACGGTCACGCGATTAACGAGGTCAAGTTCCACCCCAGAGACCCTAACCTCCTTCTATCAGCTAGCAAGGATCACGCTCTACGATTGTGGAATATCATGACCGATGTTTGTATCGCGATTTTCGGAGGTGTAGAAGGTCATAGAGATGAAGTTTTAAGTGCCGATTTTGATCTAAAAGGAGAAAGAATCATGTCCTGTGGTATGGACCATTCGTTGAAGTTGTGGAGGCTCGATAAACCGTCCATGCATGAAGCGATCAAGCAGAGTTATAATTTTAACCCGCATCGCGCGTTGCGACCTTTCAATTCGTTGAAAGAACACTTTCCTGACTTCTCTACTCGTGATATACATAGAAATTACGTAGATTGTGTGAGGTGGATGGGTGATCTCATTTTATCTAAGGTAATATTATCCTATTCTGGCATATTTATTATTTGTATGCATTTAAATCTAGTGTGATAATGTTTTCTTTTTTTAAGCATTTCAACTTATCAACAAAATCATCAAGTTTTTAAACAAACTTCTCATAAACACTATTCATCTAAAAAAATATGCACCATAATTCACTTTGAGATACTTTTAAAATGTTCTAATAAATGTGTTGATGTTTCCTGTCATTATCATGACTTACTATTGTTTTTTTTTCAGTCATGTGAGAATGCTATAATTTGCTGGAAGCCTGGGAGGCTAGAGGATACCGAATTACGTCCTGGAGACAATTCAGTGACGATAGTCCATAGATTTGATTATAAGGAGTGTGAGATTTGGTTCATTAGGTTCGCTGTTGATTATAGCCAAAGGGTGAGCCAGTTTGATATACTTATATGCATTGTTGGAAAAAAAGCAACTTCTGCCCCCCTAGACAAGTGGCTTTCTATTAGCGTAAAGTTCAATAGGATAGATTATGAATTTATGAGATTGACGTTTGATTACGACGGCGACGACGATTGCTTACGTCAATCTCATACATTCATAATCTATTCTATTGAACTTTACACTAATAGAAAGCCACTTGTCTAGGGGGGGCTGTTTTGTTCTTTCTCAAAAAACCAGTCTACATTAAATCATTGTAAACAGAACTGTTCATTTAAAAGCAATCATCAATATAAATTAATGAAACGTTAGGATGAAGACGGAAAGCAAGATTTCATTGTTATATAATACTAGCGGTCCGCCCCGGCTTCGCCCGTGGTACATAATATTTACGTTTTCTCTACATAAGAACCATCCTCGTACTTCAAGGAATATAATAAAAAAAGTATTATCGAAATCGGTTCAGCCGTTCTCGAGTAATGCGCTTACCAACACATTTTGCGATTCATTTTTATATATGTATAAGATTATGTAGTGTAAAATGTACTTGTCTAGAGTATGTTTTAGCATATTTTGGTACTAAGTGGATTTTTTTGTGAAATAAAACGTCAAGTTACAAAATCAACAATTTATTTATATCCACATACATAGCTATAAACATTTTATTGCAATTCCAGGTGATAGCGTTAGGCAACCAGTGCGGCAAGACGATGGTGTGGGAGCTTGGCAGCGTGGCGGGCGGCTCGCGCGTGTCGCAGCTCGTGCACCCGCGCTGCGTGGCCGCCGTGCGGCAGGTGCGTGACCGTGATACGTGTGGGGACGTGGTGGGGACGTGTTGACACGTGTGGGGACGTGTTGACACGTTTGGGGACGCGTTGTCACGTGTGGGGACGTATTGGCGCGTGTGGGGACGTGTTGGCACGTGTGGGGGTCGCATGACACGTATAAAGTTTGCCTCACACGTCTAGCGGGTTGATTGACACGTGTGGCGTGGTGACTCGTGTAGTTTTTGCGTAATACGTGTAGGGCACGCGAGACACATGTGGGTGGTTGCAAGACGTTTGTGGGTTATGGGTTACTCTTATGTGTGCTTCGTAAAATAGAAGTCGTACACACACGGCGGTATTTCTATTTAATATAGGTATCCAACAATTATTCTACTGTTTCAAATTTATTTTTAAAACTATTTTGATTTTATTAAACTAGATAGCGCTGCGATTATAAGAATAATTTTATATTTTGCAGGTGACATTATCAAGGAACGGCAAAGTTCTTTTGACTTGCTGCGACGACGGGACCATTTGGAGGTGGGATCGAGTCAACAACACAAACTAACTACTTAGCAACTAAAGTTTTAGTGTTAGGAAGATGTAAAAAACAATTTACTGTACTTGAAAAAGAATTTCCTCATAATATAAATGATCATCATTATTTTATATGTGCGTAGCACATGTAAATTTCAGTAATATAAGTTCTACAATGATTTGTTTATTTCTATTTTTTCTCAAATTAAAATTGTGATAAAGTAAACTACTGCCAGCTCGGTGCTTAGGTTTCTTGTGTGAAAATGCTAGTACAAAAAGACATTAGTCATAATTTTGTACAAATTAGTTCGCTAGTATTTGTAATGACCTGTAATAGTTACATTTATGTAAAACAAATAATTTTAAGATCACGAATAAAGACTGGTTTTAGTCTAATAATCAAGCTGGTTTTATTTTATTTGACATACCTTAAACCTTATACAGTTATACTAAACGGAGATACTATATAGCGTTTTAATTGCTTAAGAATATAATGACGACTTAGCTAGCTTTAGCTCCTCAATCCTAGAAGCTAAGTGAGGGTACTCTTACTTTGGTCCTTCGTGTCGGATCTAAGTATAGTCAGTTCATACTCAATTGGGAAAGTCCGCAGAAATAAAAGACGAATTTACAAAAGTCTCATTTATTGACCAACGAATTACGTCTACGTATTAACAAATGAATCACAGGGGCCAAGGTGTTATCTCGAATCCTACTCGCTGTTACTCTAAATACGTGTTGTTTGTTCGTTTATTCGATTTGAGATATACGATTGTTTTCAGTGTCGTGCGATTATAGTATCTAAAATACCTTGATAAAGAGTAGGACAGGAAGGTGTGATAATAACTAGCTTCTAACAAAATCCTTAGATAAATGATCATGATAGAATAATCATTCGATTCATACAAACATTGCCTTGAACCATGATCATATATCTCAAACCAGATAGCAATACACGATCTATATCTAAACATCGATAAACATTTATCAACTACATGAGACAATAACTACTAAACTCGACGATGCAGTCATAAAAATTGGTAGATATATCGCGATACAAGTGTTATACCCAGAGCTATTGTTTTGAGCGAACTTGATTTCTTGCATGTTCTGTGTACAAAACGCAGATAATAAATAATAACAATTTATCTACCACTTTTTAAATATCATAGACTAATCTACACTTAAATGACGCCATAATTGAATTTAGTCCATTCCAATTAAATTCAGTCTTTAAAAATTCTCTAATTAAACGAGCAACTATTATCAACATAACCAATGTATAAATAAAATACAAAATTCGATTTTATTATTCATCATTAAATACATCGTTTTATATAATTATATTTTTAAAAAATCACCAAGTTCTAATAATAATAATCAGTTCTAACTTGTTATAAGAGAATCACTATAAAATTTAAGATTGTGTGAGAGTGAAATTTAGAAGTCACATAAGTATAAAAGTGTAAGAAATATACTGCATGGACAAGAGTTTTGTTAGAGGGCTTTACTATCGTGTACTCAATCATCAAATAAAACAAAGCCTAATAAGCTAGGCTAGTTAACGTTAGCAAAGCCTCTAACAAAAACTGGTAACAAATATAGCATCAGTTCATCTAGCTAATAGAGGAGGAATGATAGTATAAGTTAGCTGGAATTTCATTATCCATTAAATGCGAGATACATAGATAGCATAATAGATAAAGACATCACAATCTACAGTACTATACAACGAAAACATAATTATCATAACGCTTAAAATTATCGGGTAGTTTGAAAAACTGCCCTTTTATACTCCTCATAGAGTAGGTACATGTACAATATTCTCCTCAATGTGCCAATTCCTAAAACATACCGGCCTAGAGCTATTCTAAAATATATCAACTTAATTGATATATCTGAACACAATCACAAATTATTTTCAAAATTACGCGTAATCATCATAATATTTAAAAGCAGTCATAATTTTGATAAAAAATAATTTAACAAAATATGGCTGAAGTGTGTACGCAGTTTTACTGCATAGTTTTGCATATGCTTCTAAGCAATATTTGTCAAAACGAGAGATATTAAATAAGTTATTCAAAACACCTTTAAAGCAACAAAAGATGTAGAATACAGAAGCAGGTATTGTTAAAATAAACTCCAACATATATCCACAATAATTGATATATCTGAGCAAAAGTGAACTTGGAAAAACATTGTCAATACCATAGAAATCTAAATAACAAGACACTAGAAGTCGTAAGCGTGCGTGACCTTGTCGCCACTCAGGTGATTTGCACATCACCAGTGCATTCGTCACTGTTCAGTTGCTCTGGAGACGTATGAGTGTATACATGGTGTGTTTCAGCAATTCCCATTGCGGAAATTCTTCCACAAGTTGTAATTATACTTATAAAGGAATAATATTTCATCGGAAAATATTTTTTTTTAGAAATAATGCCGTTTTTCCTTAAAATTATAGAATATTTACAAGTATTACGAGTGTCACCATAGTAATCGAAATAACAATGAATGACACAGTCGACCATTCTTATTATCACGTTTGTTCGTATTGGAGCAAAAAGTCTCATATACTTAGGGATGTTATTCTAAAATAAACCGTAAATTCGTGCGTTAGGATACATATTCAAAAGCTTAATTTAATAGATAAGTTAGTTTTCACTAAAATCAAGCTGTCCAATAAAAGGCATAGTTTACTTGTGTGTACTGTTTAGCTTTCGGTTTGAATGTGTTGATTTTGGCGACAGCGGTTTTCATACGAATTATGACATTACAGCACTTCTATGTGTCTTGTTATTTAGATTTCTATGGTCAATACCCTTGTTTAGAAGAAATAAACAGTACATGGCCTACTGCCATAGACATTTTTATGGCAATAAAGTCAAGTGTAAAGTATCAAAATCTTCTGTTACCTAAATCAGGTATCCTATTACTATTTTGCAATGTATTCTTATTCATAAACGCACAGCGTGTGATCTAATTTCTTTTTAATAGTCCTCTGTTGGGATATTTAGAGGAGTACAAGTGGCAACATTGTTACTCTATGACTTAAATGCGGATATTTTGCCTATAAAAGATCTTGGAAAAGAATTCAGTCTTGAATGCAGACATTTAAAGATGGTAAAAATAAGACCAAGATTATGAAAAAAAGATAATTGCGTTTAATTTTGAGGAATTTCGTAAAAACTCTGGTAGCATATAGGTGTCTGGTGTAGATGGCCAGTATTTTATTATTATTTTAGCCAATTATAATTTCCTCTAATTATTCCCATTAGAGTATTACCTCGGTAAAAAAACCTCTGTCTAAGAAGAATAATAAAGAAGTATAGGCGATAGAACTACATTACTAAGTTACTTAGCCTACTTCCAATCTAGCAAGGAATAAACTACGCCTAAATTGGGGCTTTCTAATAGTAATGTAAATAAATTGTTAATTTGAGAAGTGTAAATAAAACTAATGTTATAGAACGAACCTATATTGAATAACAAAACCAAATACAGAATAATAAAAATAGTGTTCATCTGATAAATAAAATATCTAATAATGTTAAAGTAAAATTATGGTACATATACACTAGATAACAAATGACCAAAATGTCTTAGTAGATTAGGTACAGCAAAAGCGGTAAGTCCCTCATATTTGATCAAATGTGCCTAGTGTACATGTAACATAAAACAACGAAAAAAATTAAAAACCAAAAATATCAAATTAAAGGTGTAAAAATAAAAACTTGAATCGTGTAACACTAAAAATGTATATAAAGTATAGTTATTATGTAAGGCAAAACTAATATTTAAACTTATTTCTATTATTTTATATCGATTGCTACATGACTAGGTTTATTGGTACCAGAATATCTGTACTATTAAAAAAGTTAATCTGTTCTAGGATTTATGAAATATTAATTATTTCAAGACACTACTGTGTATCAAAATAGATTTTCAATAAAGAGAGATTTCTTAAAGACAAGTTGGAATCGAATCAACTAATTTTACGTTTCTGACTAAACTCTTTGGCCCCACTTGTGCTTCAAAGTTTTATTGGGGCCAGAGCTTGAAAATTTTACTATAACAATATGAATTTTCGTATTTACGATTTAGGATTCTCATGGAAGATATTCAAACTACTTTTTTTTTATAAGCCAAGAACGAATTTGACATTTACTTCTGCTCTGATAAAAATGAGTGTTATAAGTTATAACCATGTTATAACCAAAATATTTTTTCTGTAGGTATTAAGTATTTACCAATACAGAAAAATCTTATACTCTCATTAAATGAAACATATCATTGTGAAGTGTTTTTGAATCATTATAAAGATCCTTCATATACAGAGTGTTCTATTTGTGTAATAAATCACAATGTCACGGTATATAAATAAAATCGTGACAATTTGAATCTCCTTAAAATACCTAACCTATAAAACAGTATGAGTGGAATAAACTAAATCATCACAGATAAACAAAAGAGATCTTTTTATGACTAGAAATACAAATGCCAATTGCAACAACACTTAAAAAATAAAGAAAATATTACTTATAATTAAGGACTTTTAAACTTATATAAAACTTAAAGAGATGACTGGAAACATAATTTTAAATTCGTTTTTACTCTACAGGAAGCCAACCGTTAAAAATTTAAATATTACGAAAATTTTCGCACATTTAAAGGTTTTCCCTACTGAGGCAACTACTTACGCGTAGTGTTCACAACATCAATTATTTTATAGACATAGAAAAAGGTGCAACAATGTTAATTTAATATATAAAAATATAATTTAGGTACATATTTCTATCAATAATTTTGCTCAGATTAATTTGGAATAAATATTTTTGACAAACACATTTAAGTGAGTATGTAAAATATAATTTAAAATGTTTCTTACAAAACTACAAAAATATGAGCTACTCTAAAACTTAATTGTTTGTACATAATATATTTCCAATTAAATTATTACCATTCGCATTACTACAAACATATCATAATGAATTTACATTAAATATTTCACGTATTATAAATGTGCGACTCTGTACCTATACTTGCACCATTTATACATCAATTTTGAGATACATTATGACGGGGGCTATTCAGAAAAACAATTGATGAAAACATGCGTACAATATAGCACTTTATATCATCTACGATCAGCATTATGGAAAATAGTTTTACCTTAAAACAAGTTTATATTTTTATTATTAAATTCCTTTTTAGTAACCGAAGAGCCCTGTTAAAGCCATTGAAACATCCCATATTGAAACATCAATAGTTTTTCTGATAAACCCCCGTCAAACAATAATCAACAACTATTTTTACAGCATAACATTCCTAACACACATACATATCATGAACTGTTTTCAATTACAAATTGTAATTCCTATAAAAATTACGTTATTGCCATTTGGTTATATTCGAGATGAAATTGGAGAAATGACTTAGATAAATTTAATATTGTTAAAAATGTATCGACATAAGATACTAACAAGACTTCGTTTTCAAACACCCATCGACTTTACAGCTTCTTTCATTATTAAGCACCCACATATACAACATATTAAATAAGATGTGATTAAAACACAACCTTTAACAATCTACTTGGAACCTCATGTGTTCTACGTAACCCTTAAAAGGTATATCGGTCTCGAAGGACCATAATTTTAATGAACTTCATAAAAATCCCGTTGATTAATTCCACTTACAATGCATTTTTTTAACCATTCTTACGATGAAAAGTTATTAAATTTCGTAACACGTATTTTCAATAATAATTCTAAAACTTTCGAGCTTCAATGATTTCCCTTTCAATGAGCAATTTGTATATCGACTAGTAGTAAAATCAAATGTGGAAGTAAACTTAACATTCCTTTAATAATAAAGAGAATATACCACTCATCCTTGAGGTATTAAGACGACTGTACACTCTCGTCGAGTTTTGATTCCTGCTTAATGTAATCCTGAGCGTAAGTGATATGTGCATCGTAATATTAGTAGTTAAAACGGTGGCAGTGCTCGTTTTTATCTTTTCGAAGAAAAAGTAGAGCAATATATTAATAGTACATAGTTTTTAATGTAAACAAAATCTCAAGCATACAGTATGTGATATTATTCCTATTATTTGTGTCCGGGTGAGGAAATTAAACTATTGATCATATGTTAAATTGTTGTAAAACCTATTGCATTAAGACACCACATTCACAGATCGCAGATCACTTGCAGTATATAATTGACACTCTTAAAAAACGTAAACGCATTGATTAAGAGTCATAGACAACAGAAAATAATCATTAATTATGAACTTTAAAACCGAAACTAGTAAGAACTATGTTCAACCTCGCGAGTAGTTCAATTTTTAACATAGAGTACATTATAACTACCTACAGTGTACTCTATGTATGAAACAACCAAATGCACTAATCCCAACAAGAGTGTAGAGCCGGCTTTAAGAATATCACATAATTACAATTTCGAACAAATAACTGAAATATTAATTGCATTACATTTTAATGAGTCAATCGGCATTCGTTACGATTATCATTTTATCAACGCATGGAATCATCGTAACAAAATACTTTTGAAACTAGACGATCTTTAAGCACTCAATGTTCAAGTTATTTGTTGAAATATAAAGAGCAAAAGTACAAGTATGTAAAATCTGAATAGGTAAGGATTACCATAATACGACAAGATTAGTTTCTATAATGACAATTGAACAAAATCAGTACTCTATGTACATTCGAATGAACAAATATAGAGCCAGTTATGTCACTTGTATAGAGTATTAAAGCCAGTCGAAAATTATTATACTCAAGTAGTCAATGGAAAAATAACACAGAGTACTGATCAGGTATTGTCGAGAAATGTAGAGCCGTTGTAATAATATAGAGCACAGATCAAGTAGAGTCATTCGGACTTACAGTCTGTGAAAAAAGAGAAACGTCGAGGAATAGAGAGCGCGTGCTAATTTATTATTTTGGTAGCGTTGTTAACGCATGCACTGCTCTATCAATCTAACGGTAATTCCCCATATTGCCACGAAGATTCTCTTTGCACAGAGCATAGAGTCCTCATATCGTCGCGACGCTCTATGCACTGACCATAGACTTCCCTTAACGCCGCGGCACTCTTTACACTAGCTAAAGACTCGTTACACTGTCGCGGCACTTTTTCACGGACCATAGACTCGCGATAGAGTAGCGGCACTTTATCACCAACATCAAACTCTTCACATAGCCGTAACACTTTTCGACCAACCACAAGCTTTTTATTGAGCCACTGCACTTTTTCACCAACCACAGATTCTTTAAAGCGCCACAGCCCACTTTCCGTAGCATGTAGAGGCGCCTCAACACTTTCCATAGCGGGTATCGTCGCGACATAGAGCACAGAGGGTAGAGGCACTTCTTCCACACTTTCGTCAGACGGTAAGGTCGCGACATAGAGCACAGACTGTAACGGCGCTTTCACACTCCCCGCAGACGGTATCGTGGCGTCATAGAGGACAGAAGGTAGAGGCGCTACCACGCTCCCTGCAGACGGTATGGTCGCAACGTAGAGCACAGAGTGTAGCGGCACTTCCACACTCCCCCCAGACGGTATCGTAGCGACATAGAGCGTAGAGTGCAGCGGCTTGGCGACATAGAGCGGAGACTGCAGCGGCGCTTCCATACTTTCCACAGACGATAGAGTCGCGACATAGAGCGTAGAATGCAGCGGCGCTACCACGCTCCCCGCAGACGGTATAGTCGCGACATAGAGCACAGAGTGCAGCGGCGCGGCCACATAGAGCACAGATCGTAGAGTCGCGGCATAGAGCACGGAGCGCTTGCGAGGCGGTCACCGCACGCGGCCCGAGGGCGACCTCAGGTGCGAGCGAATGTATCCGGTGCGGTAGTCCACGGTGTCTCGGTTTCGGCCGGAGCCGTCATGCCCGCGTTGACGACGACGGCTCCATCTGTATAGCACGGGCTTTATGGAACTCATGTTGCGGGTCACGGTCTTTGCATTCAATCTCTCTGTTATTAATAAGCTGGCAACATTTATATTTTTCATGAAATGTTTATATGTTTAATAGCTATCAACATTATTTTTTCTTTTATCATAGTTTTAAAAATGTTTTCTAAATGCAATAGTAAATCAAGTGCCATTTTGTATATTTTTAAATATAATAAAAATATCAAATAGTGTAGATAGATTGAATATAAAGACCGATTGTTAGTATTTTGTAGGTAATAAATATTTCTGCACAAAAAATTCATACTAGCTTAATCCCATCCTACAGTAAAAATAATACATATTTAGAGCAGCCTTTATAATAATAAAATATTTCTGCAAAATTGATAAATATATACGTATTTGAAAGCATTGTCAAATTATTTGAAACTCATATTTCTGTCTTAGCTCTTTCTATCCCAATCCCAATACAATTTAAACTAGCATTAAATTACTTGGTACACACGCGGTGATTACAAACAAAATATTTTCAACCTTTAAGGGTGTATGAAACTAACTACGAATCATTCACGAGTACAAAACTCATATTACTTCACGACTGCATTAATTCTACGTATC
This sequence comes from Colias philodice, assembly GCF_061535455.1. Lineage (NCBI taxonomy): Eukaryota > Metazoa > Arthropoda > Insecta > Lepidoptera > Pieridae > Colias > Colias philodice. The sequence continues at coordinate 9,759,044 of NC_143090.1, forward strand.
GCATCCTAAGGGAAGTCCACACGATGAGAATGAACTCGAACTATCGATATTGTTATATCTATAGCTAATGACACAATATACACACACAACCAGTAGGGAAACTTCATATAACACGTTCGAAATGGCTCACGCACACAAACAAGCGTGTTTACTACAATCGTAAGGGTATTATCACACCTTACGACTCTCGTATACATGCTTGTTTGCGTGAGCCATTTCGAACGTGCTGTATGAAGTTTCCCTACTGGTTGTATCTGTATACTGTGCTAATGATTTGGACAGATGTATACACAATACTACGGGGTCGTTCGATACCTGTGGACACGTAAACCAAATCAGCCATGTAGTCCGTATTGTGTTGTCGGTGGAGTCTGTCCTTTCTCAATTTGTAGTGTTCCCTAACAAATTACATTCATACAATGTTTTTAGACCATCTCATCGTCTGTACGAGCTTAATTTTAACAATTTAAACCAATTACTCTATTCCACCATATTTCAAAAATAATTTAAGACTCTTAGAGCAAAAATATTATTAAGTAAGTAAGCAGAAAACCAATTCGATTTTTTTTTGCTTCAAAATTGAGGGTAGTTTCACCATTCCTCTGAAAAATGGTTTATTTCCCAAAAAAAATTACCTCCATCTTTAATAAACAGCCTCTACACTAATCAGTTATTACCCACTTAGTTAGTATATGTAGGAGAAAGGAGAAGTGAGTTTGTATTATAACAAACTCTTCCCCCCTTCCAAAGTCTACCCATACTAAAAATCCCTTCCCTTCCCTTGGTATTTCTCCCCCTCCCCCCACCCCAACACATACAAGCGAGACGATAGCCAAGCGCGGATCTAGCAAGGTGCCAAACCTGAGCAACCTCATGATGTAATCGGGCCAGTTGTCCGGGAACATGACGAGGAAGAAGCCCACCGCTATTAGAATTATACCGGATAGCTTCATGCCTTCGAAGCACACGCCGTAGAACGCGACGTCCAATGCTGGAATAGATAAATTTAATTAACAGATAGTTTCGAACATTTTAAATAGATATTTTTTACTATTTTTATAGCATACAAAAAAAAGACGTGTGGCACTCGGGGACTGCCGCGGTAAAGCTATTGCATGCTATGCCTTCAAGCCACACCTCCGCGCCCGTCGGAGTGGGGAGCGTTAGGTTTTTCGTTACAAAATTTCTGGATTCGGTCCCCGCGCTCAAGGCCCGCGATAGAAGCTATGCAATAGCTTAAAAAAAATAAGTGATTCAAATTCTTAGCATAGAGGAAAGATTCCGAAAGGTTACTGTCGGTAGCTGTGTATAAATAGAAAGAGTCAAAAACTTTTAGAAATACAGACAGGATCGCTGATTTCTATTTTCCGATGGAATTAAGTGAAATAAAATAAAAGTATGAATAGAAAGTGATGGACACTTACCAGCAGAAACGGGAACAGCCGTGATGAGTGCGAGCGAGACGAATATATTGTATGTCACCAAATTGCCGAATTGGAAACCCATGTGAAACACTGAAATTATATAAAGTTAAAAAATAGTTACAACAATTGGACGTAAGAAAAGAATTTTATAGTTTGTGAAAAAGTGCAGACTGAAAAACTTAAAATATATACAGATTATAAGAGAAATATAGACATTCCAAATAGAGCACAATATTTTACGCTTTGATATATTATGTATATTCATTTAAATATTATTACCATATTTGAAAGCACCAAACAAATCGAAGTACGGACCCCACATAAATCTAACACACACTTAACATTTCACTTGAACAAATTTTATAGATCGGGTTCTGATACTGATTGATGGATTGTACTGATCGTGTACAGGTCACAACACTGCTTCAATCATCTCTAGTTCACATACTCCACCATTACATCACAATCACAGATCGTTCACTCTCATCTCTGCATCACTAGCTCTACATATACTTTTCATCCTTAGCTAGAGCTGCTCTACATTATCCATCTCTCTAGCTAGAGCTACTCTACACGCTCTATCTCTTTAGCTAGAGCCGCTGTACATACTCTCTATCCCTCTAGCTAGAGCTAGAGCCGCTCTACATACTCTCTATCTCTCTAGCTAGAGCTGCTCTAAATTATCCATCGCTCTAGCTAGAACTGCTTTACACGCTCTATCACTTTAGCTAGAGCCGCTCTACATATCTCTACTCTCTATCCCTATAGCTAGATCTAGAGCAACTCTACATACTCTATCCCTCTAGATAGATCTGCCCACGTACCTAGCATAGCAACACTGGCGATCAGCAGGTGCATCCACGGCATCCTGTGCGCGGGCAGCAGCTCGGTCCCCGTGAGATATAGCGCGAGGCACACCGGCCACAGTAGAGTGGCATTGACCACGCCCAGTATAGAGAAGAATAACGCGCGCTGGCCCGTGTTCACTTCGCCCATCACTTTTCGAAATAGCACCTGTTTGGAGGTTTTGTTTTAACATTAGTGCAATATGCGGGTAGTTTGAGAAGATGACTTATATCGGACTGCCTGCTTTATATAATTCAGTATTTTTTGATTATCATGTACCTAATCAAATACCATGCAATCAAGTACATGAGTCCTCTGGTTTAATTACTAGTTTAACGAGCTACCAACTCAACGATCCATAATTTGTATTTCTAATTATAATGGTAGGTTCGAAACAACTAAAAGAATACATAAAGTTGCTAAGTTAGTGTAACTGTTCTTAGGAAAGGGCAGTAAAGCTCTTATTCTCGCTATAATAACCATCTTATTCAATCTCAATATTTATGAACTTGAAATCCATACTAACCCTAAACATAGAAAGCATGTAATAAAAAATCAATCGCCAAGAAAGTCGTATTAAAGGAATAAACGCAATCAAAGTTTACGTTAAAATAATAATATTGTTGTGTTTATCGAAATATGGGGTTACAGGCAACGTACTATTAGTTAGCTGCCCTTAATGCGATATGACACGCCACACTCGTACAATGAGAAAAACGTCAATCAAAATTAAATGCTCATTTAAAAACAAGCTATACCTAGTAGTACCTAGTATTGCAATATTTTGGACATATTATACGTAACCCTATAGGTATATTAAGAAGAGCTGGAACGTCAACACATTTACACATTGCACATGTTAGGCCGGGAGATACTGACACAAAATTTCGGGTCATTTGTAACAGGATGGCGGTCTAGAGGGGCCTTAGTACGCAATGACAAAAAGAAAAATGATCGTCAGAACGCTGGTACCGGCGGACTAGTCGCGTGGGCGTTAGTCACACTCGTCGGATAAATAGCGAAAGTCCAACGATTTGTAACACAAAAATTTTAGAATTTACCGATAGCCCTTAAAAAAGATGTAGGCGGTAGTGTCATGCCATACTTTGACGATGTGACTTACAGTCCGCCATACCGACGTGAATGCGTTGAATTTAAAAAAAAATAATTCAACCATTTGTACCGGGCTAACTTTTGCAGGTAACCATCGTCGTGCAGCCATTTACTCAAATCGCCATGCCATACTTTTCGGACGATTCCAAATGGTCGCCATACCGCGGAAAATCTGCAAATTTTTGAATTTTTTTTTCTCGCCAAACGATTTGTACCACCCCACATTTTTTTTTCAACAACTCCTGAATGATTATAAATAGAAGTGTGATAATGCCATACCTGTGGGAGGTGACGAATGTGTATAAGATTTTTTTCTCATTGTAAGATTTTATTCGTAGTTTGAACGATTTGTAGCAGTATGGCACTAATTTTTCCCTGTATTAAAAGTATGGCAAATATAATACCTAATGGTCACGTTGCATCATATACTTTCCAAAAATGCCGTACTGGTACAAATCGCCAATTCTTTTCATTTTTTTTTACGTCTTGGCTTAAGTCTTACAATCATCCGCCCCATGTTTGTATTCTGCGATATTTTTTTCTAGGTAGAACAGAATATAATGATCCCATACTGTAAAAAATTATTTTACGTATTGTACAGTCGTATTTTTGAAACGTGACGAATAAATTAATTTTTTAAGTATGGCAGCACTTTTTCCCCCTACTAGAAAGTAAAGTATGGCAAATATAATAATGGTCACATTTTATCAAATACTCTCCAAAAATCCAAATGCAATACTGGTACAAATTGTTTGGCGAAAAAAAAATTTTTTTTGCAGATTTTTGGCGGTATGGTGGCCATTTGGAATCGTCCGAAAAGTATGGCATGCCGCATGGCGATTTTCGTAAATGTCTGCACGATGATGATTACCTGTGCAAAAGTTAGCCTGGTACAAATGGTTGAATTGTTTTTTTTAAATCAACGCATCGCGTCGGTATGGGGGGCTGTAAGTTACACCGGAAAAGTATGGCATGACACTACCGCCTACATCTTTTTATGGGCTATCGGTAAATTCTAAAATTTTTGTGTTACAAATCGTTTGACTTTCGCTATTTATCCGACGAGTACCAGCGTTCTGACCATCATTTTTCTTTTAGTCATTGCGTAATAAGACCTCTGTAGAACCGCCATTCTGTTACAAATGACCCGAAATTTTGTGTCAGTATCTCCCGGCCTATGTATGTGTCATATTTTGCAATTGTTTATAAATACAGGGTGATGTAATTGGTGTAGTACGAATATCTAAAAATCTATGAAGAATTTTGTGATACAGTAAATGGAAGAATTATAGACTATTTTACAGTATTTAATAAAATCATTTAATTTTTTGTTCATTTTCATTAGAAATGTCAATTTTTCTCACCGAGGTGGAAATTTTATGATTGATGATTATTATTAGAATAAATATTTAACTTCATCAATTGATTTACTTTTAAATTATAATTTTACAGGTAAATTATGAGAGCTTTCATAATTATATTTGCATATATTTATCTACAACGCACCCATTTTACAATTCAAGTCTAAAATGAAACTAGAGTCGCATTTATTTTTGAACATACTGTAAGTGAAATTGCATAAGTGTGAGTACTGTGAACATGCCAGCTTTCCTTAATTGACCGATACACCTAGTCAACATGTTGCAAAAGCTGTCTTAGTTTTTGTGTCCGAATAAAACATAATACTGGTCAGTATTTATGGAATTATAAAATAGCGTTAACAATGTTGGTTAATTTGTCTGTCTATAGTGTAATTATAAAATGTCCCGTAGTTTTGAAGATCAATACAGCTAGTAGTTTCAGAACCGGTTTCTAAGAATTGGAACAATAATTATACGTGCATATTTCATAAGGTTCGGCTGAAAGTTCAGAAGTTTAACTTTTAGTGTGACGAGGGTACTCAAACAAAAGTCAGCAATTTATCCAACATTGAAATGAGGAAAGTTATTACAGTGTTTGATAAAATAGTCATAAATAGGACCTTGATTAATTAACGCAAAAGCAATGTCCTTTGAATACGTAATCTTGATTTGGGCAAACACAATCGGACCTCGTGTCGGAGATCGCGTGTTTGAGATGTTTTGGTGATTTACCAAACATTCAAAGCACGCAATCTTCAAAACTATAAGAAATGGACTTACAATAATAAAGTTTTGTGTAATTTCATTTTTTCAAGGTTATCGGAATTTCGTTACATTTCTATTCCATAAAAGGTAATTTTTTTAACTAAGTATTAAGAAAAGAAAAAAATATTTGCATTGACAAAATAACATAGTCAATAATATATTCTATGTAGCCGTCAACCCAAAATATATTTTCGTCACCAAGTCTATTAATTGTTAATTGCCTGCAAAGATGCCTCAAAAAACATTTCAAGTACGATAGTTATTTTTCTGGATATAATATAATTTTAATAAGGATCCGAATACAAACGTTAAACAGGCTTGATAATTATGCAATAGAAATAATAAATAACATTTAAACCACATTTAAACTCATATCACAATCGAGTTGCAACAAATTTTGTTAATCCATACCTTGAATATAGCGAAGCCAGCGGCCGCGCACGCAGCGAGCACGACACCGCCGAGCGTCGAGTTGCCCGTGATGCCGTCCATGTACGCGAGTAGTGCGATGCCCGTGTCGCACAGGATCGCCGCCACGATCTGTACACAGCGATCCTTATGCTAAATACCCAAGAAGCACAGTGGTCCTTCGAACCGGATTCACACGTATCCGATGCACAGAATGGTCTTTAGACCGAATTCTTATTTATAATAATGTTGTACATAAATGCACAGAACGGTACTGGTCCTTCGAGCCGGATTCGTACTTATACAGGGTACTTATACTGATTTATGTATTTAAAAGCCAAGTATAAAAAATACAACACTAGTGTGTTATCACAGCTGCACATAGCGGCCCTTTTGAGCCCAATTTGTACACATAAACGAGTGTTATTATATCACAAATAGAGTGGTCTTTCGAGCCGGATTCGTACTTTTGCTAGTGTAATTGCTCTGTCCTATAAACGTTTACCAGTATTTTTTGTCTGATATTCAGACTTTATTTTTATGTATAGGACATTCGTGTTTTCATTAGTTGTAATTATTAATGACGACAGAAATAAACATATGAATAGAATGAGTTTTTTGTTTTATTTTTAATTTCGAAAGTACTCGGACTAAAACCTTTTGCTTAATTTAACTATTGAGTACATGCATTAACACAGACTAATAAGTAGAATAACAACTTACCCGGACACCCACAAACTGCTCATGCAATATGACCCAAGAGAGCAAGTAGATACAGGACACATTGGTCGCGAACAGAGCCACTACATCCGTGGAGAGCAATATCTTTAGAGAGTACGTGTACATGTAGATGGTAACCACCCACAGCAGGCAGAACAGCCCGCAGCGACTGAGGAAACGGGCTGGCGGACAAAGTAATTTGATTAGTAATAAATTGAATGGTTTACAATTATTATTGACGTGACAACGTCTTATAATTCGATAGAGCCGGCTGCACGTACGAAAAAACATGACTCATGCGGCGTTACCTCGCTCTGAGGCGTTCCATGTAAGGCTTGAAGTGCAAGCGAGAGCGCGGAACGAGCGACAAAGAAGCACAATCGGACGTTGTCACGTTCAACTATCGATAGTAAACCGACTTTACAGACAACCAATTTTATATATTAGAAAATGTTTTATAATATGGATTGAAAGAGTAAATTAATAAAATTTTATCATATAGTATTAAAATGTGTTTTGTTGTCATTAAGTAAATACTTTGATTATATTTTTTGAACCTTAACCTAAGGCCCTTCGCTCATGGAGCTACTCAAAAATGACTGAACTAATCAGTAATTACGATTACAAACCTGTTACAAATTGTATCTCGCATACAACGCTACTCAAGTTATAAGGTTTCAGTCACTTCTGTTATTTGCTCGTTCATTTTTATCATAAAAAACAAAGAAACTCGGGAAACCAGTAGCGTGGAGACCGACACGACGCGTCGCGCGTGATTTGTTGCTAACGCGTTAACCAGTTAGTAACTAGTCGCGTCGTGTGCGAATCTCCATAGAACATGTATGGGCTGTGACGCTCAGGCAACTCGTTAGTAATTTGAGTTTGTGACTAGTTCTTTTTGAGTAGCTCCATGAGCGAAGGGCCTTAAGCACTTACCAAAAGTGAAGCCCTTTTCTTTGAAGTCATTAAATGCATCGCATGCAATGGCGTTAGCTGATTTACACTTATTGTGTATGAGTACCACAATAAGATATATCGGATAGAATAATATAAGCCAGTTGGTACAGAACCATGCTGTGAAGAACGGTGCATTGTATAAATGCTGAAACAATTTGTTTTGTTTCAATATACATGTCATAAGTACAAATATATAGTCAGTATATCATTCATTTTCTTAACAGTACTATAGATGGTGCTAAGACATTTAGTCGGTTACACAAATGTTAAATAATATCAAAATTACATATAGCTATATGAATGAGTTTATTAACCTCTTGATCAACTTGACTAGCGCATTCATTGAATGACCATATTCAATTGAATAACTAGGCCAAATATTGATTTAACAAGCATCACTCAACATCCAAATAGTTAGCGGATTGTAATATAGCCCTTTGAACAGAGCGGATTTAACGCTCGGCATATTGTTGAATGATTAGCACGTTCATTGAATGACAACAAAATTTTCCAAAACAAGAAGGCAGTTGCGAGAAATTTAAAAAAAATATGAATCTAACAGAGCCCTTCCACTTATCCAAATCAACGACTATGCTAATTAACATTAGTCCAAGACATTGAATGCTACATTTAACAACATTCTTTAGTCATTCAATTAAATATTGTCATTCAATGAAGGCACTAGTCATTCAATAAAATAGCAAATTCAACAAGATGCAACATAAACTAAACATGACTACACCTACCCACATTGTACTACTTATAATATTTTGTGAACGTTTTTGAGGATGAATCTATCTATAAATGATTGTTTGTTACTTGTGTGAAACAGCTGATAGAATATGTATTAAATACATAATATACATATGTGTTTAATTTGTCTCTAACTAATTTTTTTTCATTTATAAAAATAAGTTGTTAGACAAGAAAAAGGCCATGCCTTTTTCTTAGACTATGTGACTTCAGCTATTCAACTATAATCTATATGATTGATATTTCTGAAGAAAGTGTGTGAATTAAAAAAAAATATGATAAATTTTGAAAATTTGAATAAATAATTTATTTCCCACTTCAATACAACACAATATGACACAAGCACATACTATTTCTATTATTCTTACATTTTTATACATTTTTAATACAACGGTTATTGTATGTATTATTTAATAACTAATTACAGTTGTGATTATAATATATAAGTGAACACATCTAACAGTAAATTTAATACTCACATGTGTGCGAAATCTTGATGTGTAATTATTGAACATAGAAAAATCTGCACTATGTATAGGGGAGTAGTCTTGTAAGTATAGATATTTTATACAATGGGTCACTGTTACCCATGAAGCAACCAATGTAAGCGTAACACAAACTCCATAGTAGATCTGGAGACAATACAATCATTTAGGAGCTCGAAAAAAAAGTGTATAATATATAAAAAATACTTCAAATATCTGTGTGATATAAATTATGTATCATGGATATTTTGTGCATTTCTCTGTGATATTATTGATATTTGACAGTATTTTCTCATTGTAATACAGTAAAAGTTCCTTATTCGCGCTTCCTTCATTCGCGGTTTCACTATTCGCGGATGGAAAAAATGCGACCTAAATCCTGTATTCGCGGCCTAAAATTCTTTATTCGCGGATCGAATCGGTACATCGGTACATACATATATGTATTTACCTAAATAAAAACCATTCGTTATCCTTAGTAAACGCTTGAACTACAACTACGAATTTATAATGTCGTCTAAAAAAAAAGAAAAACGAGTAAAAAGTGACAAGCCATTGCCTAAACCTGAAGATAATACCTAATTAAATGGTAATTAATAAATATGTTTGGTCAAAAACTTAAATTAAACTGGTTTCTTTATGTATTTGCTTTTTTATTTCGTCACCTAAGAACGTATTCCCTATAACCCCATACAAATTACCATTCCTTATTCACGGTTTCTCTATTCGCGGCACATTTACGGAACCTATTACCCGCGAATAAGGAACTTTTACTGTAATACATTTTTGGAGACAGTACTTAAAAATAATGGTATCACAAGTTTGTAATATATGCTGTATTGTTACTAACCTTTTTAGCGATCTTTGAACAGCAGCGTGGGCAACGTTTATCTCGGAGCTGCCTTTCTTCATCCTGACTGCTTGCAGCTGACTCACTAAAGGTTTGCTGTAAGGAGGGCTGGGTGGTAAGAGGAGGTGCGGAAGATACGGAGGTCTGTGGCGTAAGGGGAGCTCGAGGGCTCAACGGTGTCGGGGGCCCATTCGGTCGCTCACGTTCTACATCAATACTTCGATCAGTCTCAACTTCTTCGCTTGTAATTATAACGGACGGTGCTCGTACTCTTTTCGGATTAAAGATTGTAGGGACGTCTCCATCCCTTGCCATATTGTTGTTATTTAAAACATCTTGATGATTTCAGCCATTCTACTTCCAATTTTCACTAAATTTAATTTAAAATATCTTTCGCAAAAAACATAAATATAATGGAATTAATTCTTCCATCGCTCCCATTAATAACATTACAGTATGTATTTAAAATGATTAAAAATTATTGTCACAATTTACAGACAGCGCTCAACAACAAAATACTTGTAATAAAAACATTTTCCACCGTAAACTTCCCATTTTCTAAATTTTCCTATTTTCGTCTCAAAAGTCAAAGCTCAAAGCTGCATTGCACGACAGAGATGGAAAGATATTTGCTATTGCCAGTATAAAAAATAATTTCATGTGCGAGTCATGTTGCCTTTACATTATGACGTAACAATGCATGTGAAAGCGTGTTATGAGGTGTTAAGGATCATTTCTACTTAATATTTTCATAATATTTACCATTAAAGAATAAATGTGAAAAGAAAATACCAAGATAATTTTAATACAGTATCCCTTACGAATATTAAAATCGTACTCACACTTTATATATATATATATATATATTCGTAACTTGTATTTTAAGCTTGTATTCTTAGATCATATTATGCTTGTATTATAATGTTCTGTGATTGTACTAAATTAACTATGTATATTTTTTCACACCACTATTTATATTTTTTTAAAGTGAAACTTTTATTACATCGTCTCAAACTTTTTGGTCTGTGTAGCGCATGTCGCGTGTATCGCGTGTCACGCGACATGCGCTACACAAAGCAGTGTTCGGAACCGTTCGAACAGTTTCACTTTTACCGTGGTTTCATAAAACCACACAACAATTTTTAAATTATTGTAATCATTAATATATTTTATTAGTTACTTTAGTAAAACAGTAGAAACTCAAATTCATCCAGGTTACGCTTCTGAAACCTGGACACTAACCTAGTGAATAAACTCCAAGTAGCACAAAGGTCGATGGAACGCGCTATTCTCGGGATTTCGTTAATTGACAAAGTTCCAAATAAGACAATTAGAAAGAAAACTGGAGTTATAGACATAGCACTCAAAGTGTCTCGGCAGAAATGGAGGTGGGCGGGACATATCTGCAGACTAAGTGAAAAAAGGTGGACCAATAAAATTCTAGAATGGTGTCCTTGGACCGGACGAAGAAAGGCTGGCCGTCAGCCTGCTAGATGGGTTGACGACATAGTGAAGATCTTGGGAAGCACAAAGCAATGTTGGGAAGGCCGAAGGAAGTGGATGCGGGTGGCGACGAACAGAAAGGAATGGCGTGCACATGAAGAGACCTATACTCAACTATGGGTTAAACTGGGCTGAGAAAGAAAAAGAAAGAAAAGAGACTCAAACATAAAAATATAACATTAGAAAAATTTCTACGTCATATTGTATATTTTCATCAGATGTGATATGACATGACAATATGTTGTTGAGCGCTGTCGTTTGTCGATATTTTTTAAGATATTTTGCGACTATTTATCATAACAATAAAAATGTGTAACTAAAAAGTAAAAATCACATTAAAACAGTAAATAAAATATACATATAACATTAAATAATAATTGTATAGGGCATTACCTTAGGCATTACGCATTGTTATACTTGTGATAACGTTTATTTTTTAATAAGAGCGGCATTAATGAAACTAAAAACCAAATGTATGTATTATTCATTTTCTGTTCATAATTTTATTGGTATTTGCTTAATTTCTATCACAGTCCATTTCGTTAATTCCACGAGTTTTTATTTGAAACATTCCCAAAAGTCATGTGGATATTATGTAGACACGCCTTAAATTTGTTATTAAATATCTGTACTAACCAAAATTTTCGATTATTAGTCTGTATTTTAAGAAACATTCTTTGGCACAGATGGCAGCACAAGAAAGTACAGAATTGGCCCACCAGAGGGAGATAATTGGTTAGCCTACTTGAAGCATCCGGGAACCTCGCCATAGTAGTAGACATGGCGGGTATCAGCCTAACTAAATGATGAAATAAATTTTGTTTGCTAATATAAGAACGTGTTAATTTCATAGAACAAGTGTTGATATTAAAAGACTAATTTAGTTTTATTGGATTAGGACAAAAATGCAGAATGTCGGACAGTCTGAAAATCGAAATATCGATAAGGTGAATGTGCAACTTGATGTGGTAAAATCGTCCACTCCTCAGAGTTCAGCTTCAAGTCCAGCCAAATCTGAAACCGAAACATATTCAGAAGCGCCTGCCAAATACATGACGGACTCTTCAGAAAGCGAGGATGACTCCGTATCCGAGGTAAAACGTGTTTTGTTTTCGCAGAGGCGGTGGCAGTAAGGGATTGTGATTATCTGTACCGCTAAATGCTACTAGGGACATCTTGTACATTGCTATTCTTATAATTCCCTTTGAATTTGACATCATAATTATATTTGTAGAATCATCCTAGATAACTGTGAAGCTAGGAAAACGGAATAATTTTTCACTCTCGATACGGTCTAAGTTGCTTGCCAAATATTCCGTAAAACGTCAGAAAGTCATAGTACATACGTTCGACTGAGTAGTGCATGAAATTATTTATGCCAGCCACTCCTAGACGGTATTCAAGTGATTCTTTGTAATTCCACGATACGGGCGAGTCTGTCGTAAGATAGTTTTCATTGTCTATTTGTGTTTTGAGAAGAGCTTGACCTAAGGTGGCCATGTTACTTGAATCACATGCATCAAGACAGTGTGAACTGCAAAAAAGTGTATTCTCTTGACGTTATTTTCATATGATTGTGTGTATTATATAATTATTTCGCGGATTTGTAACAAATAGTCGTGAACCATGTTGTGTTTTGTGTCGTCACGCGTACACAAATCGTCTATAACGCCTGCTGCGATTCGCGCAAAAATGTTGGTTTCTAGTGAATTACAAGGACCATTGACAGTAATGATTAGTTATAAGCTCGTCTTTAAGCACCACATTACCATTATGTCTCATATTTTTCTCATTGGTGTTATAGATCTTGCTGGCTTGTTTGTGCCTTAGCAGGCCAGACCTGTTGGTAAGTCTTCCACTTCACTGGGTGCAGAAAGCTTCAAAAACCAATCGCTGTGCAGTCTTGAGTGATTCTTATACTTAACATGCATAATGTGTGTGCAATGGACAGTTCGGATGTCATAATAATGTTCCTGTTCTTATTTTTATGTTGAATGGTCCTTGTGATTCTAACATTTATGTGTATTTTTGTATTATAACCTTACCATATAACCTAGTCATTTTGATTAATAGTTTCACCTACTGTCCATTATACAATATGTTTAGCTGACTTAACTGCCGACTAATCGTTTTCAATTTTCAGCTTGGAGTGTGTATAATGTCCTAACAATATAAACAAAGAATTAATGTTAGTCACCAGTGACCATTGCAATGAAATATTAGCATAATTCACATTCATTGATAACACTTATTAATAACAAAATAATATGATATTGCTTTTGTGTTTGGTATTGAATTTGTTATCATGGTTATTTTTGGTTTATCCTATTCTAAATACTATTTAAACTGCTTTTGAAAAATTTATGTGCTTGAACGATGAAACTGATTATTTATTTTTTATTTTTATTGAGACAAAATGAACACTGAAATGATTAAACTAATGACCTATTCAATGTGTGCACCAATAGAAATGTTACGCACACAAACAGATCACATATGTATGAATTATTATAATCATACAAAATGTACTCGCACAAGACAATAATTGTCTGTCTGCTGGCTATTAAAATAACAAGATTATCTAGAATTTACTATTAACGTTTTCAAAACTGGCTTGCTATCAACGCTTTAGATTTAGTTGTTTATAAATATACTAGCTGTTCCCCGCAGCTTCACCCGCATTGCTCCGTTCCTGTTGGTCTTAGCGTGATGATATATAGCCTATAGCCTTCCTCGATAAATGGGCTATCTAACACCGAAAGAATTTTTCAAATCGGACCAGTAATTCCCGAGATTAGCGCGTTCAAACAAACAAACAAACTCTTCAGCTCTATAATATTAGTATAGATTAATTCAACTTAAATGTATATAGGCGGAGATGGACGAGGAAGGTGGTGGTGCTGAAACATCAAAGTTCCTTCTTTCCCACGATGAGCCCGAACCAACTGTTGACGCTGAGATGCAAGCGAGGCTTGAAACTCTATTAGAAGTAGCTGGTGAGTAAATGTATGGATTTAGCATGAAGGTTACAATTACATGATTTACCACCATAGACCGCGTCACCCCTTTCCATCAGGTGGGACTGGTCAAATGTCTACCTATCCTTATGTAAAAAAAGGGCCATATTAGGAGTACACTTATTCAAGGCGACCCATTTAGGAGTATACTTATTTAAGGCAACCCATTTAGGAGTATACTTATTTAAGGCGACCCATTTAGGAGTATACTTATTTAAGGCGACCCATTTAGGAGTTTATAAATAATGTTGCTAGAGCATAATTTGTATGATCGTTGAGACAAAATAACAATTTTTATTTTTTATTTTAGAATAAATCTATTACATTTAAATATATCTTTTCTAAATTGCATGTTTAGTAACAATTTATATTAAAGTCAACAGAGAACAAAGCAATAAATATTAGTAAATAGTGCAGTAAAATCACTGCACATACAAGAGTTGTGCTTGATGTTTTTATCAAAGTAAGAAATACTTTGCAAAAATTGCAATATTATTATTGAAAGAGTATGTTTTAAACTATTTTTTTTTTTTCAAATTTTGAATGTAATGTAATAGAACTGATATGTACAAATAGTGAAAAATTTATTGTATATAATATGTATGTACCTCTATATATTTAGCACAGCCTTGATAAATTGTTAAGGTAGTACAATAATAGAATATTTAAAGTTTAATCACAGAAAAGAATTAAATTACTCTTATTTATATTTGCCTTATTTCCGTTTTTAATGACATTATTTATAGACACTAAAGAAAATAATACATTTTCATTGAGTCATTACTGTTATTATGGTATAAACACAATTTCAATATGAAAATAAAATTCTAGCAATACAAGTAGTGTTATTACATACATTAAAAAGAAAGAAGACAAATTAGATTAACTTTTGTGTGGAAACTGTGGTGATTACAAGCTCTTATTTTTTATTATTTCCTTCTTCAATATCAATTTTCTATGCCTATTTTAATTAAATTAAGATTATGTTGTCTTGTATGTACAATAATATTTATGTAGCTTTGAGAATTTCTATTTTCTAGCACCTTTTTTTTTCTTATTTTACTCTCGTTTATAACAAAATTGTCCTTCAATATTTAGTCCATCATATCTATTTAAATTTAATCTTAAATAGTATCATTTAACATAGCTTAAATTTTTATTTTCCAATGGGATAAATGGTTAGCAATTATAAACTTTATTGTTCAAATGACAAAATTAATTATGAACGATTTAAACTTGAAGCATATATGCCTATTGTTATGTTTAAGTAGAAATCTCTGCCGTGTAAAGTAGTCATTTGTAGTTAATATAAACATACTTGTCTAGGTATGTTTATGTATGCTAAAATTTAGAGGTCATTCCCCCAGGCTGTATAATGAACCCTATTCACATTAATACACACCAATTTATAAGACCTATGTTTTGTCTTCTGTTCTGTTCTAAGATTACTTATACATTTGTATTAAAATATTATGTTGGGTAAAATACATCTTGGTCATCAATACAAACATAAAATATCTATTTATGTGCTGGTTACAATTATATTCAAACCTATTTTTAGTTTGCATATATTCTCCATTTTATTACTAGGCCTGTCCTTCACTAAACTTTATTTGAATTCTATTATTATTTTTATCAGTTTCATCTTCATAGTTATTAGATTTTTCACCGAATTCTACACTTATTTGTAAAAAAACAAACATTACATAAAAAAAACATATTAGTATAACTGGAAATAATCGCACCATAACCATACTCAAGTCTAATGACAATAAAACCATGCTGTTAGTAAATATATATATACAGTCAACAGATTTATTACTATTACTTGATCTGTCTGTTTAAATAATCAGTATGCTTTTGAACAATAAACTCAGAGGTATAGCATGATGAAAATTTAATCCAATTGGAACTCGTGCGAAAATCACTTGAGCTTTATTAGTTTCATATTTGGGGTTAGAATTGTGACGTCACGATGCAACGTAATAACCATGCAGACGATGTAGTCGAGGGCAACCGACTTGTGGTACAAGTCATAAGCTGACGGCACTTGAACTTATATTGAAATATGAATTTAGTTTACACTACACTATTTTATTTATATATGTCACGGCTAAAGGTAGGTGAGAACATAAACTTAAGATTAGCCGGCTAAACTTAGGTTTATTTTCGACGAGGTGTTAATGTTAGTTTGTTCTATCTTTAGCCGGCTAAACTTAAGTGTAACCGCAGGCCCGTGGCTAAAAATGTCGGGGTGGGTAGATTTGGTTAGCGCCGGGCCGGTGGAGGGCTTGAGGGGCCCGCACAGTGCCAGAAAACACTCGCCCTGTTCCTTACATGTATTATAGTAACCAAATCTACCCACCCCGACTCAGGGCAGAAAGCTGGTGGCTAGGTTAGGTTAGGTTAGAACTCTTAAGACCCGCACGAGCCGAGCGAGCGCAGCGAGCGTGCTGCGGCAGCAGCCGGCGAAGTGCCAGAAAACACTCGCCCTGTTCCTTACATGTATTATAGTAACCAAATCTACCCACCCCGACATTTTTAGCCACGGGCCTGCGGTTACACTTAAGTTTAGCCGGCTAAAGATAGAACAAACTAACATTAACACCTCGTCGAAAATAAACCTAAGTTTAGCCGGCTAATCTTAAGTTTATGTTCTCACCTACCTTTAGCCGTAACATATATAACGTGCACACTATTATTTTAAACTATTGTTCAAAGTTTTTCTTGAAGACAGCTGCTTCCAAATACTCGAACATGCAACTTGTGTTTTGAAAAGTAAACTCCTTATTAATGAAAACCCGACTAACTTATTAAAGGTTAATCCGATAACGAACAATTAGAAAATGTACATATTATGTACTATACTTAATTTGATAAATAGCTGATTACAATAGATTACATAGATAAGCTGATGTTTCTTGTTTACGTGTTTTTCATCAGCGATGTGACGACACTTTTGACGTAGTGAAAAATTACAATGTGCTTAAAATATAACATGTTGCCTGTTGCATCTTTGCCATACAAACCACCTCGTAAACATTGTTTGTTTGCTTTTTGTAAACATTAGTTTACTGTTCGATGTTATTGGTATTGGAACATTATGTGACAAGTTATAAAAACCTTATGGACAAGAACACTCCCACTTATTATCCCTTCCATTCACGCTTCCGCTTGTGAGTTAGACCAGTTATAGTAAACACCGATTGATCAGCGATGAGCGCTTACATTACAAGCTCTAAGTGTACGCTGGTCGCTACTACGTCGCGTCTACCAGATGTTTTCAATGTATGCTTACGTGTTTGTGTCGACAAAAAATTGTACGGAATACATTTTCAAACAGTACTGCGTTGATTTGCACTAAATGGAACAAATAAAATAAAATATTTTTTCAACGCTGTTTCACGACTATAAAGCTGACCTTTTTGATTGATTAATCATGTGAAAAAAGGAAATAAATTTAAATGTTTAATACCGTTTCGATAGCAGTCGAATTGCGTTATTAATATCGTGGATTTGTTTTAAAATTTATGAAAATTTACGTTCATATAATAACGTTGTCGCTCCGCCGCCCGTGCAGCGGTCGATCGATTTGGCGTACACTTGTACAGTGAATAATTGATATTTTTCGTACATTTTTCACTATTACACGTAAGGTGACAGTCATTGTTGGAACAATGATATAGAACACACACCTGCCTTGACCTTTTGTATTGTGAGCGCTACGTTCATACACCTATTAACTAAAATCAATTGCTTTCGATTTGTACATAGCTGATTACGACGCAATAATGTTCGAATTATAATATATTTCATTAAATTTCATACAACTGCATTGTTTGGTGTTTAAGGAGCAAGGTATTCTAATAGCTTTATCAATGTCATCATCAAAGTGTTTTTGAACATATTTGCATGTTTGCGTATCAATGTTTAAGCAGCTGAACGGATGTTCATAAAATTTGGCATAGAGATTATATCACTAATGAGAGCTTACTTAATGTACAGGCAGTGATGTTTTGAAATAAGATTTTTTGCCTTTAATCAATCTAGTTCGATACCTATAGGCCAAGATACTGATCCTCTGCATCCGTTAGAACTCGTCCAATAGCATTCAAACGTTAGGAGCATTTAAAAACTGTATACAAACCGGTAAATGTACGTATTATAATAATATGTATTATAGGAAGTAATAAATCTATAGTCTTTTATCTCTCGTACGATATTTGAATCTCGAGTTTATCTCCGTGTTATTATTTGAATGGGTTTACATGTATTGGTTATCTTTAAAGAAAATAATCTGTAGATTTTAAGGAATTAAGTACTTCAGTTATTATTATTTTCTTAACAGTGCATGTCTTTATCCAAATTAACTTTATTCTACAATATCTTTAAATATTATTTTTACTAGTTATGGAATAGACCGACCAACACAGTGGATAGCCAGTGATTGAGTATTGTAGATAATATTCGTGCATATTTCTTATCTGATAACATTTATCGTTTAGTCTAACTATAAATGTTAACTAGTAAAGACTTAGCTCTCGTGGGCGAGACTAGTCTTAGACTTATTTCCCAAAATGTGATTTTTATTTTTATATTTTATTGAATTGTAGTCTATAGTTAAAAATAACTTTAACTATTCTGACGAACCATAGTGATATTATATCACATATAATATCACTATGGTTCGTCAGTTTGCAATCATAGTTTTAAAAAAACTCGTAGTATAACTGTCCTGCACCAATTTTGGCGATCGCGTCACAACATATTATAGATTCGTAAAACTATATCAACTGTAAATTATTCATGAGGGCCGTATCTACGTGTCCTTCGCAGTGCTCGCCATTGTTTCACTGTGTATACTGTATATATGATGAAAAATATGCAACAAAAATCTTTTCCAACGCTACGTAACGTGAACATTTTATGTACATACAGTTGCAAGGCTAAAATTTTACAAAATTTACTCCCAACAAACAACAACCCGGTAAAATTGTATTCACATCACTTCGTCAATTGCAATACAGGCAATCAAAACTAATTATCTCTACAAGGAAACTTATGTGTAAAGTAATTAATTGTCTCCTACAATTATACAACAATGCGGTTCATTCATTTTTAAAGAAAAGGCCTATGTGTATTTATAAGCGTGATTCATTTGTACAGCGTTTAGAGTAAAGGCCGCTATGGGCTGCAAAATGACACCAAATCTCTTACGTCATCCCCTCATTTAGAGAATTGTACACAAGACAGAATACTATTGAAAATTAAAAAATTAAACCTACATTTTTGACGGTATAATGGAGCCCTTTACTTCCTTTATTCACATTTCCCTTGTATCATAACTCTTCATGTCCAACTTTCAGCCCGTACTTCTTGTAGTAAAACGGTCCCAAATCCCTAAGGTTTTAGTACAGAAACTTAGGCGGAAGGAAACCGCCCGGGCATCTTTATTATGCTATCTTCTTACGAGGTTATTTTATGCTATGCGTAACGCACACCAATATCGACCTTGTGTTTATACACTTAACGATTATAATTACAAGCGAAGCTTTGGGCCACCCGACGACGAATAAAAATTCATAGCCTGCCACACAATCATGTAATTAGAAGCGACGAATCAGAAGAAACTCATTGCTTATGCCGATACCAGTATATCGATTGCATATTTTCATGTTGTGATGTTCACTGAAAAATGCAGCGCTATTTTGCACGGCGCGCTGTTCATGCAGTTATATTAGATTAAAACATTGCATTGTAACTTTGAAACCTTCATGTGAATTTGTATCATTGATTCTGCCTCGGATATTGATACCGTTTATGACACTTTGTAGTTTGTACACATTAAGAAAAACGTGTACTGCTTTAAAAAAAATCTTATCCTGTTTTATTGTTCCTATATTCTCACAATGAAATTGATTTATGAACACATGGAATAAAATCTTTGTTAGAGATTTCGACCTGCAATTTGATGATCTAAATCTAAAACCATCAGTGGACCCGCATAGTTGAGCTCCCTCCTCCACTTTTTGTATTCAAATTATAGACCCACTGTTTTTAGACCGCAGTAGAAGTCAATCTCTCAAGTACACTGATTGTAAGTGTAATCTTTAACGGTCCTATATTCTTCTATATGATTTGTTGACACTCAATAGCAGAGCGTTAATCCAGCTAGTCGCATATTTACCAACAAGGAGATAACGCGTCGAATAATTGAGATTTTTACTATCCAACCTATATTTTTGGTTTGGCAAAAATAAACATTGACCATATTATTGACACTGGGGGCTCTTTATTTCAGCCGTACGCGGTATCTGGAGCGGTGTTTACGTCACGTCTGTATGAAAAATTGTTTGTGTATTTGTGTGTGTCCATGTGCACTGAATACCGAGCCACTTGAAAAACGTGCATCCAAATCTGTAATGAGTTTCACACGTTGTTGGGAAAGGGAATCGGCTTGAGGCTTTAGATTGTGTGCACGACTTCGCTTAATTAAATTAGCTTTTGTATTGGCGAATTGGTACTTTGAAAGTGTATCGATGCGATATTGTTTTTTGCTGCCATATTTACCAGGTTATCCGAGTTGGAGCTCCAATTATTGCAAAATTAAATATAAGGAAGCGGGAAGAGTAAATAACCATAATGATTATGTACAGTTAATAGTAATAAATGTTATAAAATATATAAAACTCGCTAAAAAATATAACTTATATTACGTAGTACATAAATATCTACCAGTATGGCTCCGTTAAAGTCTCATAAGTTTCACAAAGTTATCTTCTACATTAGTTGTTATTCCCACAAACATTTTGAACATATCCTACACGGCTACAAGTTATTGATATCTACCGGTATTGCTATAAATATACGCATAGACACTGTCTCCGAAGATTTCATTGGATCATTGATTTAAGTGCCCCAATATTGAGTACACAGATGCGTCTATTACGCTTATATGGTGAACTTTATGATCCTAAAGCCGGGTATCCACTTAGGTTCGCCGTGGTTTGCGAACGCGCCCGCTCCGCAAACAAAACATAATGGATACGTCGTGATCGCGGAGCGCGACTGGAGCACGATCGGAGCACGGCGGAGCGCTCCGGAAGCGGTTTTTTACGCGAACTCAAAGGGGAGCGCAGTTTGTTCGTGGACGCGAGCGTGTGTTTGTTAAGTTCGCGAACATGGAGTGGTCCGATGAAATGATGAGTATATGCATTATTTCATTATTTCTTCTTCCCTTATTCATATTACCTTGCCAAAATTGAGGAGGTTGTTTGTATTCCATCACAATATAATGTATCAAAATATAAGCTGCACTTCCTACTAATTCTGGAGGCGGCATGTTTGCACCGACCGTCTGTCGTGTGTCTACTGGAGACCAAAGCGCGGAATTTAGCGCTCCGACAGGAGCACTGATGTTGCAGCCTAAGTGTGTACACTATGCACGTTCACGTTCGCGGAGCACACATTGTTCGCAATCCACGGCGAACCTAAGTGGATACCCGGCTTAACAAACAATTAGTATTTGTGGAACACGCTTTTAGACCATTTCAGTCAAACCTTACATATCTTGTCTTCTTATATATAAAAATGAATCGCAAAATGTGTTGGTAAGCGCATAACTCGAGAACGGCTGAACCGATTTCGATAATTCTTTTTTTATTATATTCCTTAAAGTACGAGGATGGTTCTTATGTAGAGAAGACGTAAACATGTACCACGGGCGAAGCCGGGGCGGACCGCTAGTATGTATTAAAATCTAGAGGGAATTGAGGTCTTTAAGACTACAAGAAAAAATGTAGATTAGTTGAATATGTTACGGTCTATTTTTGCGTACAAGAACTGTATTTATAGAATAATTCTTTTATTTTTGCGACAAAACCACAGGCGTTACTGCTATACTCGAGTTTAGAGGTCAAATACAAATCTAGGCTACTTTTATCTTCGCCGCAACGACTTTTGAGCTTCTGTTTTATTCCACCTCTAGATATACAATTATATCTATGCATAAAAATATTCATAGACCAGATGCAAATGAATTTAAACGCATGAATTGATTCAATCGTGATCATGGTTTATGAAGATTTCTCTGTAACTGTTCTCGTTCTCCAAGAAGTTGGTAACTACTAGAGCAAAATGCAAAAAAATATTGTTTTCGAAACAAAAAGACGCATTGAAAATTGATGAAATGTTAACAAAACCAATAACCATTCCACCATAAACTGGTTTTGATACATAAATTGCATGCGAATGAATTGTGCATGAATGGAAATATTTAAACAAATATTTGGACAAATAATATTGTAAAATATAAAACACAAGATCTCATAATAAAACTCAAAAACTTGACTAGATATCGCACCAGACAACTTCTCCTTTTATACCCCTTTACGAGATCCCCAAAAGAGCATTTGTTTTTTTGCATCACCGAAATAAGTAATAACGAACGTGCTTATTGCCTTCGAGCGTGAAACGTATTCTACAACCGACGGAATAATATTTACTGTATGCAATTTTACTTTCTATGTATATCAACAATATGATATACTTTAGCGTGCTTTAATCAGCCGATTCAAAAGTTCACATAGGCGAGGTGTAACCTTTCGAGTAAGATTTACGAGCAGTTTTAGTCAGTATGCCCTTGTCTACCAAATGACTTTTTCGCTAACTACATTCCAGACTGATAGAAAGTGGCTATGTGCGATTCCTAGAAAGTCATAGTTACTAGAATCACCAATACAATTCCTATCCGTATATAGCAAAGAATTGTGTAATGAAATTAGTAGTTAAAATCTTTCTCTGGCCAACAACATGCTGCAGACATTGCCTTTCTATTGTCGTTGTTCCTATACTTTAGATTTAATTTATATGATTACAAGAAATTTTGTTTTCTGTAATAAAAGCTTCTTTTCTTATATAAACTTTTTCAAATACATATTTGCATTTGAACAGAATACCTATCTATAAGAGTCTCAACGTATTGATAAAGCTATCAAACTAATCCTATAATCCAAATTTATTTTAATTGCTTCACTCTGAAAAAAAACGTCAACATTCAAAGCTTTCTCTGCAACTTCTTGGACATTTCGCAGCTCTCGAGGTTAGTCTTTATGAATTTGAAACAATCAATACACGTGCCTTCTCACATGATCTAAATGAAAAGTTCATCAAAATAAAATGCTATGATCCAAACGCCTTTACAGCTGCTGACCTTTCGCAATCAGGCCACGCTAAGCCGTTAGCTTGATTGACTTGAGCATCATCGAGCCATTATTTTGGAATTGTAGCATACTTTGAGCGTTTTCGATTTCATACGCGAACAAGTGAAAATCATTATAATTAAGCCATCGATTACTTCGCATTACGTGACGTAGGCAGCGCTGGTAATGCGCTCGTTTGATAGCTTTTGATTTGTGATGGTTTTGGTTTAGGTGTGCTATTGTATGTACATGACGTCATATTTTCTTTTATGCTTAAATTTTGATGTGCTGACGTAGCAGCAATTATGCAAAAATTTACTAGTTTTCTCTTATTATATTATCTGCATATTTGTGTGAGCCACAAAGTGTAATATAAACTACAATACTAAATACATATATAGTATATGCTAAGAATCTATACAACGATGACTATCAGAATATTATAATATAAAGAACGCTTTTGATCGCCACCAATCGCTATAGGACAAACACAAGCACCTCTATATATTGATTTCCGTAGAGATTAACTTGCATGTAGTTAATAACTTAACGTTTTAATGACTACTGGTTCAATCAAAGCTTTACGAGCCGTTTGTTGGGCTGAAGTTAAAATTATGTCGTTACATTGGGAGTATAATATGTTATCTAATGTTTGTAAGCTGTGCAATTTACACACAGTAGCATAAAATGCAAATATCTATAGATAAAACAATGTTACAACATATAAAAATGTTAGAACTCGTTATAAAATAATATCTTCGTATATGGAGATACCATTTTTAATTCGTCGACACCCACACGGCATATATGATATTCTGAGCTTTATACATACTGAACTGTGTTTTAGGTATAAATTTCTAATTACAATGTTATATAATTGCCTTCTATACTTTACGAAATTAGAAACATATTATTGACTACTCCTTGAAATACGAAATAATCTAAAAGGTTAGAGTTTAGATTAAATAAAAATTACTCAATTTATTGTATTGAATATTGATGATCATGTTACACTCATTATTTTCTTCCGTATATTAGACAGGTTTATCATTATCATAATTATTTACCTCGGAAACTCTCTCACAACCTGAACTCAACTAGATCCTTAAACATCATCTATGTTACTTCAATATCCAACATGTTACTGGCATATGCAATTTGACTCATGAGGCATGACACAAAGCATTCAGCTTTCTTCCCATAGATCCTTTCAATATTATTGTAGCTATGATGAACTTTCTTTCCATAAATCCTGTCCATACTGTATCTACGATGCACATACGTATAATATCCACGCTATTACAGGCATAAGCAAGCTATCGGGCGAGGGCAAGCACCTAGCGGACCCCGAGGTGCTGCGGCGGCTCACGTCGTCCGTGTCGTGCGCGCTCGACGAGGCGGCCGCGGCGCTGACGAGGATGCGCAGCGACCAGCCGCCCGCACACCACAGGCACCACCATCCAGAGAAACCGTGAGTTGGTTTTTGGTGATGTTTTGTATAGAATTGAAGTTTATGCGTAATTTTGGCTGTGGGATTTTTGAAAATAGTTTTCTAAATGTAATATTTTAAAGTCGATGTAATTCCTCCCTTGCTAGGCGTAGTAATTTTGTATCAGTTTCAGTACATCAACTTACGTTGAATTTTTATAAGAAGGATTTCTTTGAAACACAATAAAGTTATAGATTTTAGTTGTTTAATTAGAGTACTCAAAGGTAAAAAGGGCTATTTTTAAGTATGACAGTTTGATTTACTTAAAAACTAAAGTACACTGGAAATACACACGCAGGTTTGAGGAATATTGATTTCAGTGTAGTAATAATAAATTTACGTAGGTTTTGTTTCAATATTTCAAACAAAATTTTCTAGTTGTCTTCTAAGAAAGAATCTGCGATTTCTTCGATAATTTATTTCATAAATTATGAATACAAATGAAGTTTTCTGTTGGCAAATGTGTATTAAAAATTCCTTTGACTTAATAAAGTGTAGGTACCTTCGGATGTGTTAACATTATGTAAATTAAGAAATGCTCCGAAATATATATACATTATACAGTCAATAATAATACAGTCAGTTGATCTATGCCATTTATTCTTGTAACGGTAACTTTCCACGAATCTAGATCAATATTTATAGTTTTGTACTTTTTGTACCTTTTAATAGCTGGCATTGACGTAATTAACGTTTAAATTAAATTATTGTTATAAATCATATTCCCTTGCAAATTTCTCGGTCAGAATTAAATATTATATGAGAAACGATTAAATTTAAAATAAAACATAAAAGAGTTAACAGGACGGCATGCAAATCATTTATTACATTGTAGTAAATGCATTATCTTTAAAACGAAGTTTAAAAACATTGCGCAACTGTATGCCAAGCAAATGCAACTTAGAATAGAAACTAACACCGACCTTGGCAGTATTAAAATTAATTTAAAACAAAACAAAAAAAGGAAAGTCACTATGGATTTACCTTTTTGCTCGCTATGTAGGTGTCTCATTGAAAAGCTTTTATTTACGTACTAGCTGTGCCCGCGACTTCGTCCGCGTGGAATAGTGACTGTATAGTAGTTACTACTTAATTTTTGAAGTGAAAACTTCTTTAGCGGCGTTGAGCACTTTTTCTGTAATGGGTATAAAATCTTAAACTCGCGTCAGGACACGTGACCTGATCGAAAAAGCGTAAGACGAATACCATTCCAAAATATCAAACATGCTCAACGTTAATAATCAAGTATTCACTTCTGCCGGCACTCCCGGAGTGCAACCCTTCTTTTTTATTGAATTTAAAGGAAAAACACGTACTACCATAAATAATACAAAGAACTATTAGTAAAATTTATTACTAAACTGAGCTAAAAAATAAAAAAATAAATACCTAATTAATTTTCTACGTAAAATTTATTTTTAGGCACCAGAGGGGAAGGGAGCAAATTTATTTTTCTTCCTTCCTTGTATGGATGTTTTTGTTAATAAATCGTGAAGCAACTGAGCGCCGAGACAAACGTCAAAACGCAAAGGAATAGAATCCGCTATCGATACTAATAATTGACATAAGCGTATGATGTTTTGCTAAGGATTTGTTCACCCTACCAACGACGACGACGACCACAAACAAAATTTTCATCCAGTCGCAATTTAACAAAATAGTGCTAAACACAATTAGAATAAAATATTAAAATTTCCTGTCGTTCTGGTGCTTGGAATTTTTTTTTTTGAATGAATGAATAAATAGATTTTTCGTAGAAACGGTAGCTCCTAGAAAATCGAAAAAAATCTATTTTTTATTAATTGACCTCGAAATTTTTTTCTTCCGAGTACCAGTATGACGGGAAATTTTAATATTTTATTTTGAACAAATTTGGTCTGGATGAGAATTTTGGTCGTTGTCGTCGTCGTAATTTTGGTAGTGTGACCGAACCATTACTAAAATGTGATGAGCTTATGTCAATAATAATTAGCGATAGCAGTTTCTATTCCATAGCGTTTATTCTAATCTCTGCCGTCTCGGCCTGCAGATCTTTCCTGTCTCACGCCTGTAGTAACTAAACCGTTTAGACCGTGCAATAAAAATTAATAAATACCATTTTAAATATTTATAAAAATAAAAAAACAAAGTCATCGGAGCTGCCATACCATCATTATCATATCATATATTATATTATTTTTATAATGGTACTTAATTTTAAAGATCCTCGGGAAGTTTGTAAAATTATTATTTATTCCTTTACATTCGTTGCGTTGGTTTTTTTTTTTAATTTTTAAATTTTAAACTTCGGTTTCTTATATTTTTCAAGTAAGCGAGACCTACCTCCATTTTACATTCCTATATCATATTGATATCTATAAGTTCGTTGCTCCTTGACATCATCATCAACCTTGACATCATCAAGAAGTGGTATCTTTAGGAAAAAAAATTGCCAAGGGCCAGGCCTATGTGGCTTTGAGTAGAGTTCAAAATTTCCAGTGTGTGGCTATCCTCTCGCTCCCATATCCCCCTCTTCTTTAATAGACTTTCAACCCATTCCCTTTCCACCCCTAGTAAATGGGATAACCGATTTTGATGTAAACCATATTATCTAATTGTACCTATATGTACACGTCATATCCTGTCGTTTGATGCTCCATTTGGTTTATTTATCTAACCACTGTCACCCCTAAAGTGCCCTATATGTAATAAACGGATGAACCGATTTCGATAAAACATTATTAATTGTAATTCACACGTTGCTCTTTCATATTTTGATATATCTACCGCTTGAGTATATTATTTGACAACATTCCATTATTGTTCATTCCCACTTTTACCGCTGTAATCTAATAGAAGCTGTAATGGATAAACCGAATTGGATAAAAATATAACTAATATTTTTTCCCACATTCCCACTTTTACCCCTATAAAGGTATAATAAATGGATGAACCGATTTTGATACACTTTATCTAAGAACCAGCGTCGGAAAATATGCTTTAACTACAGTTTTGGGTTTGGGATCGATTTAATAATTTAACCCCTGCTAATTTTTTTTACATATTTTCATTGTACAGACATCACTTTTCTAGAATTTTATTATATGTATTGATGATTGATGATTGATGATTGACCACGCGCAAGGTTACTAATTTCCACTACATCCTCACGCAAATCGCCAATTTTTATTAACATTGAATCTGTTAATAAAAAAAATCAAAAGATAACCGTACCTTATTTTATTAAAAAGCTACTAACAAATAAAGTTTTATCAAGAACTAAAGTGACCTTCTTTATAGTCTTGTAAAAGTTATACCTACATAAAAATAAAATTTCATCATTTTCTTATTTTGTCATACTTAACTTTAACTAATAAAACATGAGTCTAACTATATAATTATAATTATAAAGAATAAATACAAAAGTTACAACTTATCTTTTGTGGGAACGCAAGAAGGCGAAAATTTAAAAAAAAGCTGAAGATTTATAACAATGTAACGAATGAACACAATCACTGTTATCTACTATTACCTATATTAACTGTAATGGTGTCTTGTTTGACATCAAATAATAAACATCTACCCTCACTTATAAAAATTTAGTACATAATATATTCACATGAAATATAAGCGCACCTGAAATGGACTCTGGGAAGATATGAATTATTTATTTAACTTTAAAAAAAAACAACCTCACCAACATCATAATATTTAAATTATGAATTTCCAAGAAGCGTTAATATTATGTAAATTGATTTGATTTTAATGAAATCTCATAGATGGCGCTGTTTTAAATTTGTCTTTATTATACTACTAAGATTCATTATACTGTTTCTCTGCCAAAATTACTTAAATGACGTAGTTTTTATAGTGTAAAGGTAGACAATAGCATGGCTTACTCAAAAACAACATTTAAACATGAGTCTTTAGATTGTACGCTATCGTAGTACAGAGAATACGTAAGAAGAATAAAGGTTCACAGCTCCTCCCCCGCAGGTGATAGCTTGATAATATGTAGCCTATAGCCTGACCCGACCTGTTAGTAATATTCATGCAAAATTTGAAGTCAATCTATGCAGTACTTTTCGAGATTAGCCCGGTCAAACATACAGACAAACAGACGAACAGACAAAAATTCTAAAAACTATGTTTTTGGCTTCTATATCGATTATAGATCATGGATTATGTATTCTTTTAAAAAAATATTCAATGTACAGTTTTGACTTTCCTACGATTTTATTATATATATAAATTTATAAATTTTTTTTTATTATATGTATAGATAATAGTTATTTAGGAAATATATTTCATGTGCAGAATTGACCTCTACAGATTTAATATAAGTAGGTATACATATATTTAGATTCCAATTTCCATGTAACGTTAAATTCGACTATACAATAACTAACAGACAACGCAGGTTACTCTCGTTTCCGTAAGTTGAGGCGGCTACATATTCGGTCCTAATAACATGACTTTTTGTGAACGAAACGACAGCGCGGTTTAATTCGATGGCAACACCATCAGAAAAAAGGAAATATTTTTAACTTTGAAAAAATATTATGATTTACACTATTATTAATACTATTTTAACATTAACACAAAATATAAGACTGTGAGTGTGTAAAAATAAATCCAGCTAGTTTCACATCACACTTATGTTTATAATTAGGTATACGACATGAAAATATATTAATTACCAAGCAATAATCATATAGATAAATACTGAACAAAAGTATTAACAGTCAAAGTATATTATTTTTTACTAACAACATGTAAATGATGAAGGAATAATAATTATCAACGAACTAACCTTCTTGTATTAGAGTCCCGCCTCGTGATCGAATTATTAAAACACGAAGATTTTTAAAAATGTAACCAATGAACACAATCAATATTAGATTAACTGTAATGGTGTCTAGTTTGACTTAAAATAATATACATCTACCCTCACTTTTAAAAATGTAGTATATTCACACGAATTATAAGCGCACCTTATAGGGAAGGGAAGATTTATTATGGGTTAAAGAGTTAAATAAATAACTAACATAATTATATTTAAATTATTAATTTTTAACATTGTGTTCAGTAGTGTTAACATGTAAATTGATTTGATTTTTACGAAATCTCATAGATGGCGCTGAATCAAATTTGTCTTTATAGTACTAAGATTCATTAAACAGTTTCTCTGCCCAAATTACGTAAATGACGTAGTTTTTATAGTGTAAAGCTAGATAATAGCATGGCTTACTCAAAAACAACATTTAAACATGAGTCTTTAGATTGTACGCTGTCGTAGTACACGGAATACGTAAGAAAAGTAAAGGTTCACAGCTCCTCCCCCGGAGGTGATAGCATGATAATATGTTTAAAAAAACCTCACTCGACCTGTTAGTAATATTCATGCAAAATTTGAAGTCAATCTATGCAGTACTTTTCGAGATTAGCTCGGACAAACATACAGACAAACAGACAAACAGACAAACAGACAAACAGACAAAAATTCTAAAAACTATATTTTTGGCTTCTATATCGATTATAGATCATGGAATATGTATTCTTTTAAAAAAATATTCAATGTACAGTTTTGACTTTCCTACGATTTTATTATATGTATAGATAGACACTATACTATATTGAGATACATTGAGATGATGATAATCCGAGATTGAGTTATCAATTCGCCTCTCGGATCGATTACGATTGAGTCAGCGATTCTCGTTTCGGTCCGATCGAGGCGGCGAACTGTGATTGTGAAGCTTTGATCTTATCTGATCGTGTAGCCTCTCCTTAGACCAGAAAGTTGTTTTGGGTGTTTTGTTTAAACGGTTGGGTATTTCAGTATGCAATGCGGGTCGACCGCGACGGGGACGACGCAAACGGCGCCGTCCTCCGTCGGGGCGGACGGCGCGCCGTCGCTCGCGGAGGCTTGTTCCGACGGCGACGTGGGCACCGTGCGCAAGCTGCTCACTGAGGGCCGCTCGGTGCACGAGACGACGGAGGAGGGCGAGTCCCTGCTGTCTCTCGCCTGCTCCGCGGGCTACTACGAGCTGGCGCAAGTGCTGCTTGCGATGCACGCGAGCGTTGAGGATCGGGGCATCAAGGTGAGTGCGGGTTGTAGGGTAATACGCCGTGTTTAAATGTCGGGTTGTAAGCGTGACTTGCGATATTGTTAAATTAAAATCATTCTAAAGAAAAGTTGTTTTGTATTTTTTTTGGTTACATTGAACTTTAAAGTAATAAGGTCTATAATTAAATACTGGGGTAACATTTTTTGCGAATATGCTAGGTTTTAATCTAAAATTACAATTACAATGAGATATAAAATATATTTATACATTCGAAGAGTTATTTTGGTGATAAATGTTAAAAATGTATGACATAGTATAGAGGTGTGATAGCCATTAGCCATTGTAATGGAAACTTGTTTTTTTGTGGCTAAATAATAAGTCTCGTTATTAAAGAAATTTTAACAATTGAAAATTGTCAAAACTATTAGTTTATGACAAAAATTCAATGAATAATCGCTAACAAAAAATGAATTTATTATATTTTTTATCTATAACATTTATCCGTCGCCTTACGTGTATATATTATATTTTTTTTATTGTATAAGAAGGCAAACGAGCCGACGCCTTGCCTGGTGGTAAGCTAAGTGCGCCGCCCATAGACTACCGTAACTGGTTTACGGGTGTTGCCTACTGGTATATACCCTAAAACATAATATTTCACGTACAGGGCGACTGCACACCCCTAATGGAGGCGGCGAGCGCGGGCCACGTGGACATTGTCCGGCTGCTGATCGCTCACGGTGCGGACGTGAACGCGGTGTCCGGCTCCGGCAACACGCCGCTCATGTACGCGTGCGCCGGCGGCCACGAGGAGTGCGTGCGCGCACTGCTCGAGAACGGTGCCAATGTGGAGGACCATAATGAGAACGGGCACACGCCGCTCATGGAGGTATGTGTTGTTATAATCGTGTGATTTATTTGGGAGTATGTCAAATTCAAATTTGAAATTTATTTATTTACAAGCTTTCCACCCGCAGCTTCGCCCTCGCAGTCAAAGAAAAACCCGCATAGTTCCCGTTCCCGTGGGATTTCCGGGATAAAACCTATCCTATTTACCGGGATAAAAATAGCCTATGTCCTTTCTCGGATATCAAAATATCTCTATACCAAATTTCATGCAAATTAAGTTTTAATTTTAATTAACCGACTTCAAAAAAAAGGAGGAGGTTATCATTTCGGCCGGTATGTTTTTTTTTTTTATTTTTTTTTTATGTATGTACACCGATTACTCCTTGGTTTCTGAACCGATTTACGTGATTCTTTTTTTGTTCGATGCGGGATGGTGTCGAATTGGTCCCATAAAAATTTTATTTGGATAGGCCCAGTAGTTTTTATTTTATGAGCATTTTTGTCTGTATTTGTAAATGTTGCAAGTGCAAGTTTGAAGTCGGTTGTTTTTAACGCAGTTATTGACTTGTTTCAGTAGTTAAGGTGTGATTGAGTAACAGACAGACAGACAGACAGAGTTACTTTCGCATTTATAATATTATGGATTTATGACAAAATGTATACATTCCGATGCAAAAAGAATATTTCACAAAAAAATTAAGTACAATAAGCATTTAATCCAATATACGCAGAAATGATAAATCCCTGGATCTGGATATCACACTAGGAAAACCTGTGTGGGGTTAACCAGTGAAAAGATCTTGCTGGAAATTTTTTTAATTTATCTAGAGTTTAAATGTCTTCTGCCATGCCATAAATAATAATATTATTCAGATTAGAGGCAGAATACGGAACTATCGATATTAAATTATTGATAGCGGCAACTATGTATATTATAGATTGGTATAAATGAAAGCTTGTCTTTTATATAAAGACTTCAATAAGCTGTGTGATCTGTTCATATTTGATATCACCTAACCCATAATTTGTCTCACCCAGGCCGCATCCGCCGGCCACGTGGGCGTCGCTAAGATCCTGCTCGAGCACGGCGCCGGCATCAACACGCACTCGAACGAGTTCAAGGAGTCCGCGCTCACGCTCGCCTGCTACAAGGGCCACCTGGACATGGTGCGCTTCTTGTTGGCGGCGGGCGCTGACCGGGAACATAAGACGGACGAAATGCATACAGCGCTCATGGAGGCCAGCATGGATGGGCATGTGGAGGTGGCCAGGCTGCTGCTCGACTCGGGCGCGCAGGTAATGCAGGTTATAAGACGGATAAAAATACACAGTCTAAGGAATATCGTTGGATATGTTTTGCAATTGCTGGATTGTTGAGACTATTTTAACGCTCACAATTAAAACAATACAAATAATACTGTAACCATACATTTTTTAATAACAAGTTTTTTATATAATAATCAAAATGTGTTTTTATTAAACAACTTAAAGTTTACAATAAAAACTTATATACGCATTTATCTTATTGATTGAAATGTACGAAGACAGTAAGTGCTCGAACAAAGGATGATGTGTGATGATGAATAATTTTTTGAAATAAGTTGCTTTGTTTTGCCATATTTACGTTATGTTTTCTAAATTTTCTGTTTATTCCAGGTCAACATGCCGACGGACAGCTTCGAATCACCCCTAACGCTGGCAGCGTGTGGCGGCCACGTGGAGCTGGCGATGCTGCTGCTCGAGCGGGGCGCTAACATCGAGGAGGTGAACGACGAGGGGTACACGCCGCTCATGGAGGCCGCTAGAGAGGGTATGTACACATAACATTTTAGGGTTATATTATGGTGCATATTTTAGTGATGATAGATAGTAAACATATATACGTTATGGATTTGCTAAAACAAGATGTAATAATATGTCAAACTAAAAACAAATTGTAATTTAAGATTCTTAATTAGTACCGAAAGTAGAAACAAGACAAGGTTTCGTACGATTATTTTTAATGATATTTTATACCACCTTTTACGAGTACACTATACAATATATTCTTAACTGGTTGAAACTGTGATAAATTATAATTTTTCTGCATTGTGTCGATCCAAAAGCGCTTCTATATGAAGTCTAGTAGACTAAATAAATAATTGTTTTCATCGATAAATTATAATGTTGTACCCAGGTCACGAGGAGATGGTAGCGTTGCTGCTCGGCCAGGGCGCGGCTATAAACGCGCAAACGGACGAGACGCAAGAGACGGCGCTGACGCTCGCGTGCTGCGGCGGCTTCCTCGAGGTGGCCGACTTCCTCATTAAGGCGGGGGCTGACGCGGAGTTGGGCGCCTCCACACCGCTCATGGAGGCCAGCCAGGAAGGGCACTTGGAGCTCGTCCGGTGGGTTTTGATGGGAAAAATAACGAATTGGTCAATATTGTCTGATATTTATAATAAGATATTGTAGACATCATCGTCCTCGCCAGTTAAACAAATCACTAATAAGATAAAATGTTCTTGTGTTATTCTAACTCATCAATTAGGAAAAAATAAATTTATATTGTAATAATAAATTCCAATAAATTTTATGAAAATTTCTTTGTCACAAATATTCAATTGTGAGATGAAAATGATCACGAGTATATTATTATGTTCTTTGATATGAAATTAGGTGGCGTGAACTTGTGTAATTAGTGCTGTATGTGTTGCATCTCTTACCTTTGTAAAGTCTCAAGTTATACTATTATTGTGTAACACCTCTTGTCAGTGCAAGCTATACTCACTATACACTGGTGGTGACCAGGTACCTGCTGAACGCGGGCGCGGACGTGCACGCGCAGACGCAGACGGGCGACACGGCGCTGACGTACGCGTGCGAGAACGGGCACACGGACGTGGCGGACGTGCTGCTGCGCGCCGGCGCCGCGCTCGAGCACGAGAGCGAGGGCGGCCGCACGCCGCTCATGAAGGCGTGCCGCGCGGGCCACCTGTGCACCGTGCAGTTCCTCGTCGGCAAGGTGACTGTCCCACACTGCGGGTATACTTGCCCCACACTACGGGCAACGGGCACGCGGACGTCGATAATTCATGCTTTTAATTATATACATTATACAGTTGCAGAGTAGCTGTTACTGATAAATTTCAATTCTTTTAAGTTTTAATACTAGTGGTACTGTGTTGTAACAATTTTGCTAATGTCCCATTGTAGATGAAAATTGAATATCGATACAATACTAAAGCTGTTGTATTCCAGAAATATCTATCAAAAAATTATTTAGCTAACATGATGAAGAAGACAGTAATTTTTAAATTATAGACTAACCTGCTTAACAAAATGTAATATAATACGATCGTCGTTTCCAGGGCGCTGACGTGAACCGCATCACGGTGAACGGCGACCACACGCCGCTGTCGCTGGCGTGCGCGGGCGGGCACGCGGACGTCGTCAAGTTCCTGCTCGCGTGCGACGCGGACCCGTTCCGCAAGCTGAAGGACAACTCGAGCACGCTCATCGAGGCGGCCAAGGGCGGCCACACGGCCGTCGTGCAGCTGCTGCTCGACTACCCGCACTCGGTCATGCTGCCCAGAGGTGCGTATAGAGATAAATGACAAATTGATGAAATTATTAATCTTATAACAAATATATAAATAAAATTTGTTAGTTACAGTACAATTTTTTAGCGTTGTATAATGTATAGTTCAAATATTGCATTTTAACCTTTCGTTTGTTATTGCGCGTAATTACATAAGTGAATATACAATTTTTGCTGATGTTAAATTTGATGATTATAACATAATAATGTATGTACAGGCGGTGTCGGCGCGGAGGACAGCAACGGCCTGAGCTCCGCGCAGGCGGCCGCGCTGGGGCTGAGCCACGCGCCCGCGCCGGGCTTCAACCAGCGCGCGCTGTTGCCGGCACACCACCACGCGCACTCGCCTTTCGCCCCCGCGCCCGCGCCTGCCCCTGCCCACCAGCAAGTGCCGGCACCTGCGCACCAGCAAGTGCCCGCGCCCGCCCACCAGCAAGTGCCCGTGCCTGCCCATCAGCAAGTGCCCGCGCCTGCCCACCAGCAAGTGCCTGCGCCTGCCCACCAGCAAGTGCCCGCGCCTGCCCACCAGCAAGTGCCGGCGCCTGCGCACCAACCAGTACCGGCGCAAGCTCCCGCACCTGCACCTACACCAGCACCCGCGCCTACGCCTGCGCCCGCGCCGGCCGACCTACCGCCTAACTTCGCCAAGGTCTACATGGATGGTGAGACAATATTATTTATATTTGTTACATTATTTTTTTATCGAACTGTTCTAAGTTCTTTTTATTTACGTACATAATATTATATTGATTGTAAAAAGAGAAGTAAAGCTTTAAGATTAATATATTTTCTTATAATCGAATGACAATTAAAAACATATTTTTGAAAGTAAAACAATTATGTATTTTCGACCTGATATAACATCGTTACACTTACTTTAGGGAGGAAAAAGCAAACACCAGCGGGGAACAACGGGACGGTAGCGAGTTGTGGCACCAATGCGAACCCAGTGACAAGCGCGGCGGGCTCCATCCCGCCCGGCCTCGCTCAGCCGATGGGCGGCAACGCGCTCATGGGCGCGGGCACACCGCCCGTGGCCATGGGCGCGCCCGCCGGCATAGCCGCGCCCGCGGGCATGACCGCACCAGCCGCCATGACCGCACCCGCGGGCATGACCGCACCAGCGGGCATGACCGCGCCGGCGGGCAAGCACAAGTGCGCGCGCAAGCAACGCCCCGCGCCCCCGCACTCGGACCACCACCTGCCGCCGCCGCCCGATATCATTGACGATCAGGTGCGTTTTAATTTACCTATGAATATTAAAGTGAAGAGTGTGTAGATGACACTTTATTCTGAAGTTTAACAATATCAAAGAATGCATCAAAGTCGATGTAGAATATGAAGATGGTTCAATAGTGCTTCACTAACGGCCATTCACTTGTAGGCATTTTATGATTGAATATGCGCTATCAAGCTACTCATATGGTTAGGAAATTGTTAACATTTGCACTAGTATTTTAATCATTAGTCAGGTTAGTATTCCATGAAACCTAAATCTTTTAGACAATATATTTGTTTAAATTTCATGTAATGATTTGCGCTAGTGTACAATTTCGTTCCTATATTACTTAGATAACTTTTGAAAAGATTTTGGTTTAGTGGCAACATACATATTGTTTTATAGGTTGCCCAATAATATTTGCTCATTTCATTTAAATGTAAATTCAAAAATGAAGCAATCTTAATATTAAAAATAATTCTATGAAATTTTGTGTAACATTATATGTAGTATGGTTTTTATAAATGAATTGTTTTATTTTTAATATTTTGATTGATCATTTTAGTTTATATTGAACTTTCATCAAATCACTTTAGTGTTAATCGAAATTCATATCGACAACAATCATTTAGCTTTGCGAAATAACTTGAAGAATTGCTGTATAGTTAAAAAAAGAATAAGAATCGCTTTGCTTTTCCATAATATACGCCAAAAGAGATTCAAATTCATTTCGCACTAATCACAGAATACGCCCCTAATATAATACATGTATCAATATAAA
The DNA here is from genome assembly GCF_061535455.1 of Colias philodice. Lineage (NCBI taxonomy): Eukaryota > Metazoa > Arthropoda > Insecta > Lepidoptera > Pieridae > Colias > Colias philodice. Next base: position 9,796,414 of record NC_143090.1, read on the forward strand.
TTCATCATACTTTTTGCTTGCTTTCCATGGTAGCTAAGCCACAAGAGCATGGCTAAGGTATCCCTACCGCCCGGCTTTACGTGGAAGGACGTACCCAAGAAATGTAAAAATAAATTTGATAAGAAATTAAATGTGAGTGGCCCATTAATACGTAGTTTCCGTAACGTTTGGGTGTTTAGTTCGAGTGTACTTAGCTGTTTTTTATTTGTGTTTGTCCGTAGTAGATTTTGCGTTGCGTTTATAAGTTGAATATGGCTTTTTGTATAACAGACGTATGTGTTTTTATGGTGGAAAAACATATTGCAAAATTCTCGTATGACGAACTTTCGACTTATGAACAGTAACAATCGTGTAGATCCATGTTTGTTGTAGTGCATATTTTATTTCGCTGTGTTGTCTATTTAACTAATAAATAATATTGCAATATAACTGATCTTCCATTTGAGTAAAAGATAATATTCATATCAACTATAATAATTGTACTAATTTGTAATTGTATAATGTTTTTTGAAATTTTATTCACATTGAAACATTAGAAGAATAAGCCTACACATTATATGTTGAATAGACAACAATGTCTTGAAGTAGTTAGTTTAAATGTTGATTTCGTAGAACTTAATATATGTACGATAATATGATAATTTGGTACGCAGAGAGCCGAGGTCCTCGCGGGCCAAACACGCAACGAATCACTGCCAGAGACTGATAGGAGCATGCTCGAAATAGCTGATGCCTCAGGTAATAATAATATTAACTATAAATTAATTGTATTTTATCGATATTGCATTTCAAACTTAAAAAGATAATGTCTTGGATCTGTTTAGGTTCCAAATACAATTTAACTAAGCCCTAAGACTAAAAGACACTAAGAAAAGCCACAAAAACGTGCAAAAATAGTGACTACAAGAAATTGAAATCGAATTTAATTTAATTCCTTGATGTTTTTAAGCCCTAAGAGAAATGCAATTGCCAAAAAAGGTGCAAAAATAATGAACACGATCTTTATATTTGGCGTGATCCCTTTGAAAAATAAATAATTGCTTGTTAAAAGGTCCCCCGACGCTCGCCACGTCGGCGCTTCACGCGCTCGACCAACAATATCGTGCTCAAGGCAAGTTTGCCGGTTTGCTTTATTGTAACAGCTTTCCTGTGTTATAATATGAGTTGAAAAAAGATTGGCCAAGCTTTATCCGTGAGAATTTTGCTTTCTTTTTGCCTTTTAAGGGGTGGCAAAAGTTTCTAGGTTCACCTGAGAAACCTTAATGAGGTGAAATTTTTTGACATCGTCTATAAATTAACAATTTTTTTACTCGAGTTTTTATCATATTTAATTGCCTGAGATTTGGATATTAGGCAATGTTGTTAACTCTCTGTGTGTTAATAATTTAGAGAATGCTTTGAAAATACTACAATAACGATGATTATTTAACAGGTGTGAAGATACATCCGCCGAAAACTCCGCCGTACCCCCCTCCGACGCATATGTTCCCCATGCAACAATTAGCGACAAACTTAAATCAGGTAAGCCAGAGTTTCTGTACATTAATGATAGAAATTATGTCCCAACAGAATGTTTGTTAGTTTTAACACCAGAAAATTTCTGTACATAAATAATATAAATTCTGCCCCAAAAGAATGTTTGTTAGTTTAAACATCAATACCCAGAAGAAACTAATCTTTATTGTACATAATTATAGGTGTTACTGCCACTTTTCTCTAATTCAATTTCTTTAATTAAATTGAAATTTAATAAATTCTCTCAATAAATAAATATATCCTATACTAGAACACCCCGATACAAGACCGTCCCAGGGCGAAAGCCACTCGTAAATGCGCAAAGTTTGGTTGCAAATTTCTCCTCCTAGACGCGTTACATCGTCTCGGTCAGCACATAAACGAAGTGGGTGACGTCACGGTAACTCGACACTATAATAGGTATATAGATATGTCGGTATATAGATATTATATATGGGTAGAAGTACGAGTAAATAACATTTTAGATGTGTACTCATTTATTTGTCAGTGGTAATAAATGTATACTGTGTATAGTTACCTCTTGGTGGAATTTTATTTTATAGTTTTGATTTCGTCTTCTGAAGATGATATAATGAAATGGGTCGTAGTTTTTAAAATAAAAGTAAATAAACGTGGAATAAGCGAAATTGTGTGTGAAAAAAATCTAAACTGTAATAAATTTAGTTCGTTTTTATTGTGATTTTGTTTAAGCTTTTTCAAATGTTTAATCTCGCATATTTATTCATCAGCAGCAATTACAAGAACTCCAAAAACAGCAATTGCAACAGTTGACTACTCAACTGCAGCAAACGCAGAAGAAACCTCAGCAGCAGCAGCAGCAGCAGCAGCAACAGCAACAACAGCAGCAGCAGCAACAGCATCAGCAGCAGCAGCAACAGCAGCAACAACAGCAGCAGCAACAGCAGCAACAACAGCAGCAGCAACAGTTGCAACAACAGCAATATGTACAAGACATGCAACAGAGGCCCGAAGTCTACGCGCCACAGGTATGTTCTACTTCTATACTGATTACTGAGACAAGTTTATATTATGAATTCATATTTATTTTGATAATTGTCATTTCTAATCTTCCTGTAAGTATAAGTATGTTAATAATAGTTTTTTAAGGGGCTGATAAGTTCAATTTCGTTAAAGTTAAAGTTATTTGAGCAGTTTTTTAAGAAAATATATTTATTCTAGCCCATCAAAAAAAATATATGTTAATATTCATCATATTTCGAAGACCGTGGACGGACTCGATACATAACTGGACGAAATCGGCTCGATAGAAAATAATTGCAAAGATTGGTCTTAAAATCATCATTAAACGATTCTATGTCTTTATTTTTTTGACGTACGGGTCTGCAATTTAAAACACGAAGTCAACATATTCATACCTGAACCTCTAACGAGTCAGATTTTGCATATGACCCACACTTTTCCTTAAATCACATATTTTCTTATTATTTTCTTCTACGACCTGGCCCCGCCCAGTAACAGTGATCTTTCGCTCTCGTTTGCGCACACTGTCAAAGTGTATGGGAGTAAACGAGAGCGTAATCACTGTTACTCAATCATCAATTGGGTCTTGTCAGCCCCTTAACACCAAAAACAGACTTCTATAAGTGCTACAGACTCAAATCAAACTCAAAAGTCTTAAATAATAAAGAATTGTTATTATTTATTTTTTTGTTGTGATCCAGGCGGGTGAAGCGTGCGACGCTGCGGGCGGCGGGCGCGTGGCGGAGGCGCGCGAGATCGGCGCCGTGCTCGCCTACCTGCAGCGGGAGGTGCCCTCGCTCATAGCGCTGCCGCCCGAGGAGCTGCGCACGCTCGTGCTGCAGGTATATACACATTTACTGATCTACATACTTATTGATTCAATATGATGTTTTTACTAAATACAGTCAAAGCTCCTTATTCGCACTTTCTTCATTCGCGGTTTCACTATTCGCGGATGGAAAAAATGCGACCTTCCTATATTCGCGGACTAAAATTCTTTATTCGCGGATCGAATTAGTACATCGGTAGTTACATATATGTATTTATCCAAATAAAAATCATTTTTTCTTTATTTCGTCAACTAGGAACGCATCCCCTATAACCCCATACAAATTACCATTCCATATTCACGGTTTCTCTATTCGCGGCACATTTACGGAACCTATTACCCGCGAATAAAGAGCTTTATCACCTAACTCCTGTAAAAATCCTGTCCTTGTCTCCTGTAAAAATAATGTATTGCAATTTTTATTTCCAAACTTATTGCTATATCCTTAATGATAGTAATGTGACAACTTAAACAATGTATTGACCCATATGTGTGTGCACGAGATAGATGTGCGATGCACGTACTATTTCAATAATGTATCCCAATATATTGACCCATGTGACGTCCAGGTGATGCAGCAGAAGTCGCACGAGATCCTGCTGGGCAAGTGCGGCGAGGGCGGTGAGGGGGACGCGGCGAGCGGGGAGGAGGGGGACGAGAGACGTGCGCGTTTTCTGCTAGCCGCCGCGGAGGAGGCGCTAGCTGCTGATTGGCCGAGGGACGCGGATGAACAGGTATTATTATTTATTTTTTTTTACAGTACAATAGGGGAGCGCTTGACCACAATCTCGCCTGATGTTAAGCTGAGATGTGGCCTAAGATGGAGCGCGCTGCCCTAGAATGTACCTGTTCACTCTCCTCTTGAAGACCTCCATATTGTACTCATCGGGGAACACATTATTTTGTAATGTGTTAGACATAGTTCCGAGGTTCTGGAAAATAAAGGTTTTGTATTAAGGTTGATGTTCCGACCGTCCCTCCATACATTTTTGATTACCTCTAAACACTTAACACAGACACTATTTCTTTAAAACTAATCATTTTATCACTTCTCTATAATGAAATGTGTGCGCGTTCGACCTTTTTAATCAATAATTTACAATATTTACTTAGAAAAACAACAGTAAAATACCGGAAAAATTTGACACTTCTACAGTAGTGTGCGTGACTTTTGCCAAGCGAAACACGACATAAAGCACGACATCTAGCGCATAGACTATATACTTATTACAGATCTAGCGCGTCAATGTCTAAACGAAAGGCGATGTTTAGACATTGACGCGCTAGATGTCGTGCATTCGCGTTCGTTATCTTATGCATAATGAGCATAATTCTAATAAATCAAAGTTCTGTGTAAAAATTGAGTAATTTCATTTCCAATCGTTCAAAGAAAATAACAATAAAATAAAATAAAACTAATGACCTTAGAAACTATGTTTTTTTTTATTTATTACTCATTATTGTTCGTCCGTCGTAGGTCTGTAAACTGTATTGTACACTGAAGGTAAATGGTACTGTAGGTACTTTAGTTCGGCGTCGTCGCTCGTCGGCTTGATATAAAATTACATTCTTGATTTCATTGACACGCGCTATGATTTGCGCGCGGAATTTCTTGTGTTGTGAATTTATTTTTGTATGCTATGCATTTTAATTGATTCAAATTGCAATGTTTCTCTAGTATGCATTTGAGACTATATTGTAAATTGTAATAATTGATCGTGGGTATAGTAATTAATTATTCTAATAACGCAATTAGTAATATATGTATTTTCGGTGGGATTCAAAACAAAAAATTGGCCCGTGATTTTTATGAAATTTCACCACATTGCAAATCACATCAATCATAGTTCATACACATGTATGACGAAAGTGATTAGTATTGTGGCTAACATTGACTCATCAGTTCATCACTGAAACCAGTGATAAATCAGTACCTATATCATATTGTGTTTGAATATTTTTAAACAATGATATAAGTATACAATTATTATAAATCGGTAAACTATCAAAGTAATCACAAACTTGCAAACATTGGTAAAATGTCCAGTAGTTTATGAGCCTATTCATTACAATCAAACAAACAAACAAAGTTTTCCTCTTTATAATATTAGTGTAGACAAACACTATGAATACGATCACGAATGCAAATTCGGGGATTTTCTAATTATTGCTAAATAATAATTGAATTCGTTTTGAAATACTCTATAATTTTTAGTGTATAAATAGACATTTATAATGTGGTGCTCATTTTTTTTGTACTGCTAACGCTATTGTAGGTACCTATTTTCGTTGTTTTATTTCAAGTGAACACGGCCATACAATTTTGTCACGAGCCGCCTATGATTGTAGGTACTTTTGTTAGGCTCCTTCGTCGTCCGCGTCGGCTCGAAAGTTCTTGATTTCATTGTCACGCGCTATGATTTGCGCGCGGATTTTCTTGTGTTGTGAATTTATTTTTGTATTATTATTATTTTTTATTTATTTTTTTATTTTATTGATTCAAATAAAATATTTCACTAGTATGCATTTGAGACTATATTGTATTATGTATAATTTATCGTAGGTATAGTTATTCTTATAACGCAGTTATATTTTCGGTGGGACAATTTGACCCGTGATTTTTCTGAAATATCACCACGTTGCAAATCACATCAATCATACACACGTATGACGAAAGTATAGTGGCTATAATTGACTCATCAGTTCATCACTGAAACCAGTGATAAATCAGTATATCATATTTTATTGTGTTTGAATATTTTTTAAACAACGATATATACAATATTATTATAAATCGGTAAACTACCAAAGTACTTCCGAATTTTCAGACAGACAAACAAGTAGTTTGAACACGCAGTTTTCTTATACTAGTAGCAAAAATCAAAACCATAATATTATGTTTACCTACTATATTTTACTAAAAGTCGAGTGCGTCGAAATCGTAAATAATAATATGTTTTTATGTTTTGTTTTGAAATAGCCTGTACTTTGTAATTTTTAGTGTTATAGACATTTATAAAATGTGGTGCTCATTTTTTTTGTAATAAATTATCCTGCTACGCTATTGTATTTTCGTTGTTTTATTTCAAGTGAACACCCATACAATTTTGTCACGAGCCGCCTCTGGCCTCTGGGTGAAATCAACCAGTCAAATGATTTTTGTTCTAATTGTATTTTGGTAGTAGTTTGTTTAGAATTTACATTACCATTGTTTAATTTTTATTTTGTATTTGCAGTAAAATAAAAAGATGAAAAACTTCATTAGGTATATTGTACGACACCTCACTCTGAATCGCGCTAGCGAAATTTTTTCGTTACAGAGCACATATACAACTTTCGGACAATCTTCATTGAGGCCGGCCGGCAAATCGAGTATGTCGAAAAACTTCACTTATTCGATGGAGGTATTCTACCTTCCTTCCTCCACAGTTGTGGGACCCCGACGTGCATTGAACACGCAGCTTTCTGATACTAGTAGCTAAAATCAAAACCACAGATATGTCTGTGATCAAAACCATAATAATATTTTTACCTATTATTGTACTAAAAGTCGAGTGCATCGAAATCGTAAATATGTTTTTCACCTTCCTGGTTTTTTTTCCATAGTAAATAGTGTTTTTGATTTGTTGTTGTATGAATAATTATTCTTACTTGTTGGTTATGAAATGTATATTGAAATAATTTACTTTTACAAATCATTAGTGATATTAGTTTTGAGTGAAAATGCTTGGATCAGCATAATATCATATTTGCTACTTCAAATACATGTTTTGATAAAAAAAAAACAATAGTGTAATGTACCTGTAATAAAATAAAACTGCGTTTTATTGTAGGTAATCAATTTTGACATTATTTATTTCCCAAAATTACAATAAAATAGTTTACGCCAACAAATATAACTTTTATTTTTATAACAATCCTACTTCCTACTAATGCGAAAGTTTGTGAGGATGTGTATGTGTGTGTTTCACGCAAATACTACTGAACCGATTACAATGAAATTTAGCACACATATAGAACGTAACTTGGACACATTGAATAGGTTTTATCCCGGAAACCCCACGGGAACGGGAACTATACGGGTTTTTTTTTGAAAATGCGGGCGGAAAGCTAATCGTTCATAATAATATAAACCGTAGCAGGTGGCGTTTTGAAGTTTTGTCTACCCATACAGAAAAATGAAAACCACAGGAGATTGCCCAAGTGACTATGGCACTTGGTATCGCAATCAAACTTATTGTGTCAAGATGAAATATAGCTCAATTTAAAGCTTGATGTTAGTACTTTTAGATATGATTAAAGTTTTTATGTAAATAAGCCGCAGTTCGCGACAATAAAAATAAAACAATAGTTTTATTCAACACTTCAAAAAACTACTTAATCGAGTTTAAACTAACGATGAACGTTAAGTTTTACATTTATTACATAGGTAATATTTTAATTTACAAGACAAATGTGAAAAGTAAATCGTAATTTAAACATTATTTCAAAATAACATCGAACAATGCGTCGAACACATTCATTTGACATTTCAAATAGAAACTATGACATATGACGTTTGCAAGAGAGATAGATATAGGTATGTGTCAAAACAAAACTTTTACTTTTATTTCTATTTATTCGGTATAATTACAACTTAATAGTGATAAATATGATCATTATAAATACAAATAGGAATTAACAATATCACGAACACGTGACACAACTAGTATTTTACCGATTCCATACGTAGTCATACATGTTTCAAAAGAAAAACTTTTACTTTTACTATTATTTCAATTTATCCGGTTTAATTAAGACTTAATATTGATACATATGATCATTATAAATACAAATAGGAATTAACAATATAACGAATACGTGGCACAACTAAAATTTTACCGATACCACCCGTGGTCATTCTCCTTTGTGGGTCATTTGTAACAGGATGGCGGTTCTACAGCGAAAAAAGAAAAATGATGGTCAGAACGCTGATACCGGATACCTTAAGATACTGTAATATAAAATATTACTAGATTAGATAAAATATTATAGGTAGTATCTTCACCGTGTGTGACGCGCTTTACATTCACGCCATCTAGAGTTAAATCTTTATCATTTTTGTATACGTCTGTGTGTGTAAACGACCCTGTATGCAATGACAGATGTTAAAACGCATAATTTTACCGAATTGGGTGGATTTTAAGGCAATGATATAACATATTTCAATAAAATATAATATTCAGTAACCGCCATGACTATTCCTAGGTTTGATGACTATTCCAATTACGCAAAAACTCAAATAAACTAGAAATGTAGAATTCAGCACCATCTAGCGGGATATTGGCTGGGAACAGATCGTAGCAATCACCTTAACCGCTTGTTGTGAAAGAATCACGTCAATCGATCAATTATCAATTTTGGTTTGATAGGATTCTTTTGCAAAAATGTGTAAATTTTACTTATCATTGTAGCAGAAAATATTGCCATAAATGTAGTAAAACAATGCTTAATGTAAAATATTTCTTTGTTGAAATAATGTTGCAATTAAACTCAAATGTATCCAACCAATTTAAAAAAATTAATAATTTATCATTTCACATTTGAAAGCTTTCAATCCTTTACCGAGTAACATAATATTTTTTTATGTATCCCATCCCATTACGTGCATTTTATTTTGTCTATGATTTTGATAAAAACGACTTACAGCAGAACGTGCAAGCGGTTAGCGGTGCGGGTGTTACCGACACGCTCCGGTTGGCCGACGGTAGTGGCGAAGCGAGCGAAGCGGACGTGCCCGTCGAACATCACCACCACTTTGCGCTACCCCCACCCGCTATGACGTACGACGACTATCGGTCAGTGTGCACTACGCTTTACTTTATAGTCACTTGCAATGTTAAAATGTAAAATATAAATTAAAAAAAAATGTGTGCGTGTACTAGTGTACACACGTAGGAAGTAAAACTTCTTTATGACCTTATTTTTCAAAAAATGATTTATTATATGCAACTTTACAGAAATACGTCGAATCACGCGTATAGGGATAAGAAAAAGATGGCGCGTAACGGAAAAATGTTACGCGTAACGAAAAAATATAACACTAAATTTTTTTCCAACCCCGATAAAGAAGTTTCACTTCAAAAAATGTTTATTTGCTTCAAAACACAATGTACAATAAACTTTGTAAATGTACATGTATTATCTTATAAATCGGAAATAACAATGTTTATAAATTTATAATCAACCGAGATAAATGTGTTAAACTCAAATGTTTTGCTCTTAGTTACAATAAGTAACAGGTACAAAACTTACCTTGTTAAATCGAATCAAAATTCGTAACTTAATGGAACAGAAATGGTGAAACACTCCCCGTCAGCAAAGCATTAATTAATATTATATTATAAGTAAATATATTTTATTTTCTTTCAATACAAAGCTTTACATTTTGTTAACTACGAAGGAGAAACTTAAAAAGTTACACAATCGTGACGTCAATAACGAACATATTCCATCACAGAAGCTCATCGTTCGGTGGTGCGGGCGCGGCGGGCAGTGCGGGTGCGGTGAGCGCGGCGAGCGGCGCGGCGGGCGGCGCGGCGCTCGACCCCGAGATCGCGGCCGGCATGATCACGGGCATGGTGACGGGCATCAAGGCGCTCAGCATGAACGCCATGATGGGGCCCGCGCCCGCGCCGCCCGCCTCCTACACGCCGCCGCTGCCGCACCCCGGCAAGCGCGAACACCACCACCAGGCGACCAACACGCCCGCGCTCAAGAAGAAGGTGCGCCTTTCGCTTTCTGCTAGTTAAACTCACGTTTATCAACATTGGATACGTAAATTGTCTTTATATGGGTAATGCGTATCTTAATTCTTCTTTATATACGCTCAACAATGTAAGCCTTGCTTATAATTTTATAGTTAAATGAAATTAAAATGTTAGTGTGTATACCTTTATTTAATTGCATTGCACTTTAATAGCATTAGATGATGTAGAAATATATTTACATCGTTTAGAGTACTGATGAATTTAAAAAGTCAATATAAAGAGTTATTTCATGAGATTGTCATTTGTATTTCAAAATACATAGTTGTATTTTTTTTAATTGTAACTCTTCCTTCCTCTAAATCATGACAAGATCAACATAGAATCACTAAATGATCTGCTCATTACTGAATTATATTTGAAAATAGTTTTATACGATTTTTTTGAGAAATGGTATATTTTAGTGTGTGTGACGGAGAATGGCTAATTTAAAGTTAAATCGTGAAGTAACATAATATGTATTGTGCGCAGAGCCGGTTCGTGGGTCGCGGCGGGCGCGCGGAGGCGTACGGCGCGGCGCCGCCCACGCCCGCGCCGGCCGCGTACTCCGCGATGGACGTGGACGCGGAGACCGACTCCAACCACGACACGGCGCTCACGCTGGCCTGCGCCGGCGGCCACGAGGAGCTCGTCGAGCTGCTGCTGTCGCGCGGCGCCGACATCGAGCACCGCGACAAGAAGGTACGACATGCTACATGGTATACTGGCTGTGTGCTGCGGTTATACACGCTAAACCAAGCAGCAATTGTTGTTGTATTTAACATTTTGGTTAATTTAACCGTATTAGTTAGCTCTTAGATCATTAAAAATATTAGAAATATTCAAATTGCAAAAGGATAATCAACAAGTAATAATAAAACTTAAGAATTATTGCCCAATAGCAAAGTAAAATTTAATATAATACTGAATTTTCACCGTGTAGGGTTAAATTACTAACTTTCAGCATAGTAGATTGTATTTTACGATATTATCACGTTGTAAATTCAAATTGCTTTTCCAATCCATAACAAAAATGTTAAAAATACAAGATAAAAAAATTTATTTTTTTAGGGCTTCACTCCACTCATCCTAGCCGCGACCGCGGGCCACGAAAAAATCGTCGAGATACTCCTAAACCACGGCGCGGACATCGAAGCCCAATCGGAACGTACGAAGGACACGCCCTTATCCCTCGCGTGTAGCGGCGGCCGCTACGAAGTGGTCGAGTTGATACTTAGCCGCGGCGCCAACAAGGAGCATAGGAATGTGTCGGATTACACGCCGCTGTCGTTGGCCGCGTCCGGGGGATATGTGAATATCATCAGACTGCTGTTGCATCATCAGGTATGTGGAGAAAGTGAATGGTGGTGCTGTGTGTTGTCTAATTTTGTCAATTTAGTTGCATAAATAACCTTTTTCTAAAAGTTATACTTTAATAAAATTTATGAAGAAGACATAAGAGATTGAAAGACAAAAGTTTATATGAAAAAATCCTGCGTAAAAGTAGCTTGCAAAGTGTAAAAATCATAGATTACTTTCTTTAACTGAAACTTGAACATATTAAATATATAGAAATCAATTTAAATCCCGTTCAATAGTTTTGGGATGACTAAATTATTTAACTTTGTAAATAATATCTATTACTTATTTCTAAACTTGTACATTTAAATACAAACAGGCTGAAATAAACTCGCGCACGGGCTCGAAGCTGGGCATCTCGCCGCTGATGCTGGCGGCGATGAACGGGCACACGGCGGCCGTGCGGCTGCTGCTCGACTGCGGCTCCGACATCAACGCGCAGATCGAGACCAACCGCAACACGGCGCTCACGCTCGCTTGCTTCCAAGGTATATTATAATAACTAGCAAACCGGGCGAACTCCGTTTCGCCACCAGCCTTTTTTTGCTATAAACCTTACGGAGCCCGAGACCTTTCCAATGAATGCAAAACCGTAGAAATCGGTTGGTAGGTTCTGGAGTTATAGCGTCAGGAAAGAAAACCCGACTTATTTTTATATAGTAGATATAATCAATCCACAGAAACTGTCTTGATAGATGTAAGATGTAATACGTGAGTGTCTGAAAATTTATGAAAGACCTGATAAAGTCTTGTGTTTATAGCACAAAATAAATAGTATTGTTTATTCATTAACGTTTACTTATTTGATTAGGAAAACAAGTTATTTACTTGATTGGGAATGACTACAAAACATTTTATTATCTTCATCGACAAAAGTTGTTTAGCTAAATATCATCAACACAATGAAATGTTGAATATGTAATTGAATTCCTTGTTAGTGGACTATGGCATAAAAATAATAGTTTTTGAAGTGAAAATTTCTTTAGCGGCGTTGAGCACTTTTTCTGTAATGGGTATAAAATCTTAAACTCGCGTCAGGACACGTGACCTGATCGAAAAAGCGTAAGACGGATGGATATCAAACAGGCTCAACGTTAATAATCAAGTTTTCACTTCTGCCGGCACTCCCGGAGTGCAACCCGTCTTTTTTTAAACCTATTTATTTCAAACAAATGTATGTTTTGATTCAATCAGGTCGGCACGAAGTGGTCAGCCTGTTACTAGACCGCAAGGCGAACGTAGAACACCGTGCCAAGACCGGTCTAACACCGCTCATGGAAGCGGCGAGCGGCGGCTACGTGGAGGTGGGCCGCGTGCTGCTGGACAAGGGCGCGGACGTGAACGCGCCGCCCGTGCCCTCGTCGCGCGACACGGCGCTCACCATCGCCGCGGACAAGGGGCACACCAAGTTCGTGGAGCTGCTGCTGCAGAGGTGACTACATAAATCAAATATAATCAAGTTACATAGTATAAAACAAAGTCGCTTTCTCTGTCCCTATTGTCCCTTTGTATGCTTAAATCTTTAAAACTACGCAACGGATTTTGATGCGGTTTTTTTTAATAGATGGAGTGATTCAAGAGGAAGGTTTTAGTATATAATTTATTAGGTTTTAGACAAAGCGGGCGAAGCTGCGGGCGCTAGTAAATAAATAATACATTTATTTTCACAAAAAAAAATACAAATCAAAGTGATCCAAGCTCCTAAGATAGTAAGAACTGTTTTTCGGGACCTGTGTCTTCCATTTACAATTATACGGACACAGATATCAGTGACAATTAAAATAAAAAATGAATAAACATTTACATGCAATTAAAACAAATAAGTACAGAAAAAAATTATAAATCACAACAAAGTAATATTGGCTCAATACAACGCATTACATTAATAAAATCGTCAAAAAATGATTAACATATAATAATAAAGTACATAATTTATTTTTAATGTATATTACTAGGCGAGCGGCAGTAGAAGTGAAAAACAAGAAAGGCAACTCCCCATTATGGCTAGCCGCTAACGGCGGCCATCTTGCCGTCGTCGAGATGCTTTACGCAGCGGGCGCCGACATCGACTCACAGGACAATAGAAAGGTAACATTTCTCAAATGAAATATAATGATTTTTACGTGTTGAAATATTTTAGATAATCGAAAATGTCGTGTAAAATATTTTTATTATTTTCTGTTTTAGGTATCTTGCCTAATGGCAGCCTTCCGCAAGGGTCACACGAAAGTGGTCAAGTGGATGGTCGGTGTCGTCACGCAGTTTCCTTCAGACCAGGAGATGACTAGGTGCGTTGAATATTGATTATAGGGTGTTTTTTTACGTTAGAGATTTTGAACATAGTTAAAATCGCGGATGTTTTGTTTGAATTCTTATAAATTAAGAATTATAATCTAAAAATGTTGTTTTTATTAAAATACGTATTTCAATTACCATTTATCTACCCGAGATTAAGTCTGTATTGGTTGATGTGGTGAAAATTGAGAATTATAAGTTTGCAAATCTTAATTAGTGAACACCGTGTACTCTATGTCAGGTACATCTGCACGATATCGGACAAAGAGCTGCTGGAGAAGTGCCAGGAGTGCGTGCGCGTGATCCGCGCGGCGAAGGAGACGCAGGCGGCGCGCGCCAACCAGAACGCGACCATCCTGCTGGAGGAGCTCGACGCGGAGCGCTGCCGAGAGGAGAGCCGCCGGCAGGCCGCCGCGCGCCGCCGCGAGCGCAAGAAGAAGAAGAAGCTCGAGAAGAAGGTACGCACTGCACACCACAGAACATATAAAAGAGGTTAGAAAGGCATTGCAGGCGGGGCAGACGCGCCAAGGATATGAGCACTGCTCACATCATCATCATGCGTATGATTCGTTCCATTTTAAATCGCGTGATCGCGCGGCGCTATGATTGGCTAGATTTGAAATTGCAAATATGTATAAGCGGACTTGGCCACACCCACAGGCGACACCGGTTCTTATAGGAACGGCGAATTATTGCCATTCTAACCTCTTTTATATGTTCTGTGGTGCACACCCTGTATAGCTGTGCTGTGTTGAGTTACAGCATGCGGTTTTGGGTGTGTTATAAGATGGTTTTACCCGCTCACTCGTGAACATTTAGTGGGAGAAGCTGTAAAACTGGTTAAATTAGCTGTTTCGTTAAAAGCTAGCAAATTTGTTAATTGTAGATCCAATATGTTCAGATAATTTTCACAAAGTAACATATAAAAATTACAGCTCTATCGACAATTTTATTTACATATAAATTAGACACTCTTGAGTGACAAATGGACACGTCTTTCCGTTGTTATTTTATATTACTTACTTCTATGTTGTTGAAACCCCGAAGTGGGACTTTGCATCTGAGACGAGAAGTCCATTATTTAATACTAACATACATGTGTTGTACAGGAGGAGAGGCGCAAGCTGCAAGCGGAGAACGTGAAGAACACGCTGTACTGCGAGAAGGCGTCGGGCGAGTGCTCGGAGGGCGGCGAGCCGGACGACGAGCCCGCCGCCAAGGAGGAGGGCGACTCGGGCATCGATGCCAACTCGCAGGTACACATGCATCATCATTTATCAGTCAATGTTATATGTTCCAACTGCTGGGACGCGGGCATTGAGATATACATATGGAGACGACACCGCCTACATCACTTATGCTCCGCTCAACATATGGCGCCATATGGCGTATGTTGAGCGGTTTTTTTTAATGGTTTTAAAGTGAAACGCATCAAATATGCCTTCGTGTGTGTTACGATATTGCACAAATAATACAAATAATACGGAAAAGTGCAAAGGAATAACTTTCATCGTAAGTACCTAACTAGATAATAATTTTTAAAACTTAATTAGAGCAAAAAAATGGTGCACAGATTTTGTTCGTGGTGTCTCCTCCATACGTAGTAATATTATCTCAATGGACGCGGGAATCCACCACGCTGGCCAAGTACAAGTTGGCGGATGTTCCAGGACGTCGAACTCTCGAAAAAAAAGAGCATGTATGCCGAGCAAATGTGTCAAAAGTGTAACTTCTTTGGCAAGATTCAAAGATACCAAAATTGTTGCCTTGCTCCATGACGTGAAATTTCACTCTCAACGCACCTAAGAAAGTTTCACTTAAAAATTGCTTACCACACATTGTGGGCACATTAAAAGAGGCACACGAAAACCCGTGTAAGCTTATTTTGTCAATCACTAAAAGATCTGATAGCGAAATTAATATGGTGGTTGACATTCTATTTGACTTTCACGCGTGGTGGCAATGTAGAAAATGCAGGGCGCGTTCTAAACATTAATAATTGATTTACCATAGCACGTCTGACAAGCGTTTAGATCAGGCGGTCGTTCGTTCAGAGTCAACCTGACAAGCTCGGCACTGAGCTTCTAGCCCTAAATATGACCATAGTTTTATAGTGTTTTTATACATTTTTTAGGGTTCATGTTCATCATCGGATGTGAAAGCTCCACCCGCTTCAAGCAAAAGTAAGAAAAAGAAAAAAGAAGAAAAGGCGCCTACTCCTGCACCGTCGAAAAAACAACCCGACAAAGTAAGATCTTTTTATCTTAAAAATATAATAATTTTATAAAAAAATGGTTTCCACTGTTTTTTTCAAAATTGTATAATTAAATATTGTCTTTGTAATCGGAATCGTCTTTGTATTATTATAACCATATTATAAAATTATGTATTGTAATATTTATAAAGATGTTTTATGTATATGTGATTATAATTGTTTTTGAACAAAATACAATTTTCCACAGACTAAAGCGAAAATAGAGACTAAAGAAAAAGAGACTACGAGTAAAACGGAGAAGAAACAAGAGAAAGAGAACGTAGCGCCGAGCTCCCCTCCCGCCACATCGCCTAAACACACGGAGAGACGGAGTGAGAAAAAAGAGAAGTAAGAGTTATATATTAGTTTATAATAATGATTGTTTGTATGCGTAAAGTTGGCTTGTAAAAGGGAAGATATTACCTATATTAATTTTTGTGGGTCTGTTAAAGTAAATGTGCGTGTGTGCCGAGCACACGTGTCAGAAGTGAAACTTTTTTAGCAAGATTCAATGATACGAAAATCGTTGCCTTACTCCATGACGTGACGGCATAGACATGACGCGGTCTTGGAATTTTACCATAGAGCGGTATACCCATCTGGATATCCAGCGATTAAATCTCTTACGTTGTATATTATAGGCCGGTTGCAGAGCTTGACCGACCATCAGTGCGTACGTCAGTCGCGCTTGTCATATGTATGGAAATTCATAAAACCGTTCATAGCTAGACCGACCATAGGCACGCGTATTGTCATACGTATTAGTGTCATAGTCATACACATTGTTGATGCGTATCGTCAGGACCGATGGTACGCACTGACGGCCGGTGAAGCTCTGCAACCGGCCATAGAGAATCTCTCTAATCTGAATAGGTCATAAAGAAGTTTCACTTCAAAAATTGAATTCTATAATTAACAACATTTTTTACATATCTTCCCTTTTTAATGATTAATTTTTGTATGCATGCCATTGAACTTGCTTGTCGTTTAATTTCGCCGTAATTTTTCGTCGCATTCGTATAAAAATGGGGGTCTAAAGGTGGCGTAATGTTGTTACAGAAAACAAGAGGAAGATGCTAAAAGCATCGCCGTACAGAATGTTAACAAATACGGGAACAGCTCTAGAAAGAGCCAAGTGTTCGAATCGACTAGGCTTAACGTGGACAGAGACGACGTTGACACGCTCGAGAAAAATAAAAAAATACACAGCCACCAGTAAGTTGATGAGCACAGATTACATAACACGTTACAAATTATAAAATACAGATAATATTATGATAAATGAACTGGAAAATGAGTGTCAAAGTTGTTCTATCCCCGTGATAATGCTTATATTTTTGTTTGTAGCTATTAATTAGTCTTGATATTTTTATGTTGGTATTGCATGATTGTTTAATTTTGCATGACACTAATTTTGATAGATAACTTTTTTTTTTTTTTATTTGTAATGAACAGAAGTGCATTTTTTTGCAATACAAGTACATTTTGGTGTATATATTTATAATTAATATTAAACTATAATGTGTAGTAACAAAATATAATTATTCTGTCAACTTATTTCTAACTTCTTATAGTTAAGACTTTAAAATGTAAAGTTACGTCTTTTCTAAATTGTAAATCTTACGACACTGTTATTTATTTAATTACATACCAACAAAACATATTAAAATCACACTTCTTTATAAATTTTCTGTAATAATTAACTATATATAAATAGATGGGAGACGGAAGGCAAAAGCACGTCACCCAAGAGCGCCAGCACAACAGCGAGCGTGGCGCGACGGGAGGAGGGATGGAAGGAGGTCGTCAGGAAGTCCTCCGTGCAACCGCCCTCCGCTCTTGAGCCTGGGTAAGAAACTTTTTAAACATAACCTTTGTAAAATTTTGAAATACCACTAAAAGTTGAAGTGACGATTGCAACTTTTCAAGTTGAGAAATGCGCATAGACAGTATTTTTATCTTTTCCAAATAAACAGGTTGTTTCAAGTGAACTTTAGTAAAAAATAAAACAGTTGGGTTACACATTTGTTTCTGAAAATAATATTTTGTATACTCTATTAACATTAGTATGAATGATGTAGAGAGACACGATACCTCTAAAACTTTTAATCACACTATAATATGTAGAAATTGAATAAGAAACAAGGAAATAATGTGTATATTCTATGTACAGTTGCAAGAAAGTGTGCGTCGCATCGCACGCGATATCGCGCGTGATCGGTCGCGCCGGCTCGAACATTAACGCGATCCGCGCCGCCACCGGCGCGCACATCGAGGTCGACAAGCAGACCAAGGGGCAGGGCGAGAGGATCATCACCATCAAGTATGTATATTGTATACGATTTAGGGTTGATTTTTGGTTAAAATTATTTAGTTGAATACATATTCATAATAATAGACATGTGTGTTTTAATTACCCGTCTTTGGACATTGATAGGTGCCAGTTTTATATTGTTGTGTAATATTTTGGTCGTATAGATTAAAGTTCTATGCATGGATAGAGGTACATAGACAAACAAAAAATGTCTAATAACATAGTACCCTAAAGCGTCACATTACCGAGATATTTGGAGGTAAATATTCACTTATGAGTACAATGACAAACACTAAAAATTGACTTATTACGTGTCTATATGCATAATATTATCTCCAAATAATCACTCCCAGGTAGATTATTATTATTATCAATTTATTGGAAGAAAGTAGGTACATTCATTACATAAAAACATACATACATTACATAAACTACTACCTACTAAACATAGTAAGTAAATGCAAAATATAATAATGAATACCTACTATGATACATTTTTTGCAAGTTACGTTAAGTGATTATTTGGAGATAATATTATGCATATAGATATATATGCCAGCGTCCATACAAAAAGTTTCAAACCCCTATATTTTAAATTACCATAAATTTCTACCCAAATGGTGTCAACACGATTAGCTAACACAAACTGAGCGCTTATTTACCACATTCATTACGTATCAGGGGCTCAACGGAGGCCACAAAGCAGGCGGCGAGCCTCATAGCGGCCATGATCCGCGACCCCGAGGCGGACATCGCGCAGCTGCTGCCGCGCGCCAAGCTGCCCGCGCCGCCGCCGCAGCCGCCGCAGCCCAAGCCCGCCAAGCAGCCAACGCCCAAGGTACACTTATCTCTAAAATAATTATTTAACATAACAAATTAGACCACCGACGAAGAAAGTAGTTACTACGAAGAATAATTACTTTAGATAACTGAAGCCGATTGGAAAAACGAATTTGAATTTGAAAGAAGCATTGTAATTAAATAACTAAATTTGATAGTAAAGTAGAGTGTAATTCGTGTTTCTGGTCTTATGCTCGTTTTGAAGCCAAACATATTGTATGCTACAAAGAAAATAATTTTGAGGTTTAACTTAAAACTCGCGCTTGAATTACTTACAATAAAAAATTGGAAGGTAGAGATTGTCTAATCTAAAAATGAACGCCCCTCCACTAAACTTAATTGTTTCAATGTGTGAGGACAAATAATTATTGAACCACTTTATATGTGTGCGCGCGTCGATTCTACTGCAAACTTTGACACTCGCGCACTGATTTGTCAACTAATCGGGCGATCAGTTCAGGTGCCTAGCATTGTATGGCGGGGAGAGCGCGCTATGTACGGAATGACACGTCCGTTCTGTCGTGCATCGCGTCATTTATGCACTAGTTGGCCAACTGGTCCTGTCGTTCGGGCATGGACGGGACTGGAGGACTGAACGACCAATGAGGCAGACCAATTTGTGTGTATTGCGTCTATACACGTACTTTGAATGTGAGCGTAAACACAGTGGAGGGGCGTTCATTTTTAGATTAGACAATCTATACATATATATTTTTTAACAATGTTTATGTTTAATTTTACAGCCTACGGGGCACACGACAAGCGTGTCCACGAGCCAGCGCACGCCGGGAGCGAGCACTAGTGTAGCGGCGGTGGCGAGCCGCACGCCGGCCAAGCCGCACGCCGCAGCAAGACCACCCGCTAGACAGCATACTCATCGTGAGTACTTGTGTTTTATGATATTACGTTTTGATATAAATATTTGTGACAAGCAATAAAGTCAATCTCGTGTTGTGAAAGAATTAAATAAGATTATATGAGATATTCTAGAAAGTTTTTATAATATTAAAAGAATATATACCTACACTTACATTGTAAACAAAAAAAAATAGATTTTGTGTATGTGTGTAATAAATCGGTTTTGAAAAATCTTTCACTTTTCAGGAGAAACCTATATCTTCTATCATCACCTTACTAAGTAATGCTTGTATTTTCTATCCTGTTTTAACGCACACAAAGCCGAGGCGAATACTAGTTAACGGTTTATAAAAAGTATGATAAAAAAAAAAATGTAATCATATTATTTCGTTCCAGCGCTCCCAAGCACGCCCACAGAGAAGCGTACCCCCAGTGCACCGGGCGCGATAAACACCGCCCCAGCGAGCAGCGCCAGTGTGGCCAGTGCCAAGCCAACTGCGCTTTCATACACCGGCGCTATCGTGGGCGCCAGGAGCCATACCTTCGCAGCTAAGCTGACCGCCACACCGCCAGTGGACACCAAGCCGAGGCCCGCTACGCAGGTTCGTGTAAGGCTTATATTAGTTACATGATGTGTGGTTTTAAAAATATATTCGGTACTTTTGATTTTATAGATTATGTTAGAAAAAATAGCAGTAGACTATCAAATAACTTGAAAGGTTTGATTTACTTTGACAATTTATGCTCATTAAACATTTTATTGTCTCCTAATGGATGAAGAATTCGTTTCAAAGAACAATTAAACAAAAATAGGCATTTCTAATTTTACCTGACTTGCAAGAATTTGAACGTAATATTCATCTTGAGTCGTCTTGGATATCACATTATTATACAATAATGTTGTCTGATTTTAAGTTCAATACTTGTCTCCTAACAGGTGTGCGCAAGCCCATCGAGCGCGACGACCAACACCTCAGTACTATCATCCCCACTCCGCTCACGCGAGTCTCCCCCCGCACCGACACCTGCGCCCGCGCAGCCAACACACGCGCAGACTGCGCATGTCCCACCCCCGCAGCAACAGGCACCCCCTCAGCGCATGGAGGAGGAGCGCGTGCCGAGGATGCACGATCACTTGCAGGTTAGTGTGAACAACACGTCGGTACTATGGTCCCTGTTCTGTTCGCGCGAGTCTCCCCCCGCGCAGCCAACACACGCGTAGACTGCGCACGTGAACGGATGGATGGTTTTTCTTTGTCTGCGCGGGCGATGCCGCGGGTGGAAATCTAGTAAAGATAAACACGCTACACATGTGTATTTGTGTGAAAGTGTAAGTGTCAAAGTGAAAAATTCAAAATCATCGAAGAAATAAAAATGTATGTGTTATTTAGATTATTTTCAACTGTGAATAACAATTTTATTCTATCCACAGCTAAGCCCAGACAACTCAAGCACATGGAGCAATGAAGACAACCCAGTGAATACATCTACTTCAGCTCTGCATATTAATACCACACCACAAGTGAGTACACTGCTAAATATTCAGTGTGTGTTTATATACAGTTAGGTAACATATTGTACAACAAGAACAATAAAAATGGGTGTAATAACATGGTGTGCAATAACTGTGCCGCGCGGTTTCACCCGCATTACTCCGCTCCTGTTGGTCTTAGCATGATGATATATAGCCTATATTACTCGTGGATAATGTAGCTTTCGAATGGTGAAAGAATTTTTTAAATCGGTCCAGTAGTTTATGAGCCTATTCATTACAATCAAACAAACAAACTTCCTCTTTATAATATTAGTGTAGATAAACAACACTTATAATTCATGTATTTGTAATTATATAACTGCTGAAATACAGGCAGGGAGCGAAATGAGGGAGCAATGTGAGATTTTCTCTTCAGGCGCAAGATCGGGTCCCGATTTTGCGATGAGATTCGCAACCAAATGATGAGATGCGCGTCATATCATGCTTTCTTATGTCGTTCATTACGAATACATTTTTTTTTCAGTCCTGCAACTTAGCCATGGTTATGTAAACAATAATCTAATATGGGCTTTTCTTTCGTAAATATATTATAATATATATTATGTAAATGTATTCGTAATGAATTGCTTAAATTGAGTGAACATTTATAATTTGCTCTCAAAATTAAAATAAACTATAATTGAATTAATAAACTTTGTGTGACAGTCGTCTGGCAGCGCGAGCGGCAGCGCCAGCGCGGCTGGGGCCGGTACTGCTAGCGCTACTGCTAGCGGTGGGGGCACGCAGGAGTACTCGCTGTTCAAGGACCTGTCGGCCGGCGCCGGCGCCGCCGTGTGGGCCAGCGAGCACAACGTCGACCCGCCGCCGCCGCAGGTACGCGCATACGCTACGGTACGATATACACTTATTATGTGGGCTGTTTTATTACTAATGTGATACTGGTTTTGAATTGTTTAAATTGCTATCTATGTTTTGGTAACCTCACTTGCAATAAGGGGTTTTTCGTAACATTTTTTTTTCTTTATTCACTGAAAATATTTACGTAAAAATAAGAAACGCAATAACAATATTATTGCCGTCACGATGATGTGCACGTTTTTTTTTTCAATGAAGAGAAAGAGCGAAATAGACCGATTGACAGAGAGTAATAAAGAGCGAACGTAACATACATAGCAAAGAAGTTTCACTTCTAACATGTGTACTTTATACGCATTATTTAATGTTGTGGCTGCGGCCATATCATGCTTTCTTATGTCGGGCTTAGCTAAAACGCAAGTTTTGGTTGAGGAGGGTGGAAATTAGTGTAGAAAACGTTCTCATAAATATTGCATACGTACACACTATTTCATGTATGAAATGTGTCGTTTATGTGTACGTATACATTGCACTATTATTTATAAATCGTGTTATTATTGACTGACCGGTTAGCTTGGTTGGTAGTAGACCTGCCTTCCAAGCCAGAGATCGTAGGTTCGATTCCCACCTGGGGCCAATATTTGTGTGATGAACATAGTTTGCTCTGTGTCTGGGTGTTAATATAAGTATTTATTTAAAATTATGTACGTATGTTTATCAGCCATCTGGTTTTCCATAACACAAGCGAAAGCTTAGTATGGGATCAGATCGTGCCGTGTATGAAAATTGTCCTGAAATATTTATTTAAGTGAAACTTCTTTATCGGGGTTGGAAAAAATTTAGTGTAACATTTTTTAGTTACGCGTGACATTTTTCCGTTACGCGCCATCTTTTTCTTATACCTACCACGCGTGATTCGCCGTATTTCTGTGAAGTTGAAGTAAATTATTTTTTTGAAAAATAAGGTTATAAAAAGTTTCACTCCTTACGTGTGTACACTAGTACACGCACACATTATTTATTTATTTATTTATTATGTGCAGGTGGACGCGAGCAAAGCGCCGGGGTACCGCGGCGGCGGCTGCTCGCCGTGCTCGCGCACGTCGTCGCACGGCTCCACGCCGCCGCCCGCGCCGCTGCTGCACCACACGCACCAGCAGTACCACCAGCAGCAGAACGCTAACATGGGTACGCGTACTGTAGTATAGTGCATTGGGGGAATTTCGGATGAGGGGTGATTTCAGAAAATTGTGAATACCACTTTAAAGAATCGCTTTATCATAAGTATCGTGAAGGAAGGGCATGAAGATATATAGGTTTGATATTATTAGCATACATATTTGCTTAATCTATCGATAGTTACGTATTAATTTAACATATACGTATTCCGGCCACGGGGTAACCGTGGCCGGAATTACCCCAATGCACCTTATTGATTTAGGCCCGTCGCTCATGGAGCTACTCAAAAATGACTGAACTAATCAGTAATTACGATTACAAACCAGTTACAAATTGTATCTCGCATACAACGCTACTCAAGTTATAAGGTTTCAGTCACTTGTCAATGTTTGCTCGTTCATTTTTATCATAAAAAACAAAGAAACTCGGGAAACCAGTAGCGTGGAGACCGACACGACGCGTCGCGCGTGATTTGTTGCTAACGCGTTACTCACCAGTTAGTAACTAGTCGCGTCGTGTGCGAATCTCCATAGAACATGTATGGGCTGTGACGCTCAGGCAACTCGTTAATAATTTGAGTTTGTGACTAGTTCTTTTTGAGTAGCTCCATGAGCGAAGGGCCTTAATAGCGGCCTTTAGGCCCTTCGCTCATGGAGCTACTCAAAAATGACTGAACTAATCAGTAATTACGATTACAAACCAGTTACAAATTGTATCTCGCATACAACGCTACTCAAGTTATAAGGTTTCAGTCACTTGTCAATGTTTGCTCGTTCATTTTTATCATAAAAAACAAAGAAACTCGGGAAACCAGTAGCGTGGAGACCGACACGACGCGTCGCGCGTGATTTGTTGCTAACGCGTTACTCACCAGTTAGTAACTAGTCGCGTCGTGTGCGAATCTCCATAGAACATGTATGGGCTGTGACGCTCAGGCAACTCGTTAGTAATTTGAGTTTGTGACTAGTTCTTTTTGAGTAGCTCCATGAGCGAAGGGCCTTACACGCAAACTCTATCGCGCATGAAACAGCAATCGTGTGTGAAAGAGCGTGCGTATAAAGGGTGCAGGAGACGGAAGGATAGACCACATGCCGCGCTCATCAGTCGTGCGCGCAATCGCGCACTCACGATTGTACACAGGTTGCCTTTACACATAAATTCTTTCGCGCACGAATAAGATGGCGGACATACGCACGTGGAGCAAGGAATTATTATTGGAGCTTATTACTTTATTCAGATCTTTCCCATGTCATGTGTGTCATGTTCAATAAACAAGTAATATGTGATATATATTTTCCATCTTTATCCTTATTGGTTTATTTATTAATTGCAGGCAACAACATGAACACAATGGATATGAGTGGACTATCCCGGAACGGACCTATCTATCAAGATAACTCACGAAATGGACACAACATCATGGTAAATACTACATTAGTTTATTTTTTTAACAATTACAAAATATAGTGTAGTCAAAAATGGTATTAATATCTATCTCAATTTGATTATTGAAAGAAAAAGAACGAAACTGAACAAAATGAACAGGAATTTCTATACTATTATAATTTTAATGTAATTGATAACATTTGACGGCCAGTAGCACACCATATTGATGACATAATGATTAATGACGCGTCAGGTATCGATGTCGAGCGGCGTGGGCGTGTCGGGCGTGGGGCTGGGCTACGTGGGCGGGGTGGGCGGCGTGGGCGTGGAGGGCGTGTCGCGGCTCAACCCGCGCGCGCCCGACTTCGCGCAGCGCCACCCGCTGCTGCAGCACCAGCATAAGCACTCGGCGCAGGTAAACAGTGTTTCTTATTAAAAAAAGAAGAGCGTGTGTGCTGAGCACACGTGTCAGAAGTGAAACTTCTTTGGCAAGATTCAAAGATACCAAAATCGTCGCATTATTCCATGACATGACGATATTTATTTATTTATTTATTTAAACTTTTACTCTCAACGCGCCTTTAAAAGTTTCACTTCAATAATAAGCAATATTTTTTAGATACAAATTTAATATGAGAGTAAGAAAGGAGGAAGTATTTAGATTCATTGTGAAAGGCCAAACTATTGTTTTATAAGCATGTATAATTTATCCAGAAATTGGACATTTTTTATTAAACTTTTTTCATTTAATTTACGGTTATATAAGGTTCATCTACGTCTGTGTCCCTAATACGCATAAAATCAAACCTCACTGATGTTCCTTGTGTGTGCCAGCAGCAGCTGTTCGCGGGCGGCAGTGCGGGCGGCAACCTGAGCTCGCTGCTCATGTCGTACCAGCAGAGCGCGCCGCACCAGCAGCACACGCCGCACACGCCGCACCAGCAGCACGCGCCGCACCAGCAGCACCAGCAGCCACACCACCCCTACCAGGTAAGCACATACTACTAAGCAAACCATAAATTAGAAATCAAAAAAGAAAAGAACAGTAGACTATGACATTTTTAACACATACTGCCAGAACAGTAGGCTGGATTACCTACTTGTTGAAATTGTTTTTTTTTGTTTTATGGCATTGAAAATGCTTTATATTGCTTTATGTGGCATTATCACGAGGCGGGACTCGAATCGAATTTTTTCTATTCTTTATTTATTAATTTATGATCTACTTGTTCGTAAAGGAAATCGAATCGAAAATTGAAACACAAGAGTACACGGGACTCAGATCATTTTATATATTTTGTCTTTATATTTATTGAAGTCGATGCAATTAATCAATAAGTAATTTTTCACAATTAGTCAATTTTTTTCATCATTAGTCGCTCCTGGAGCGCGGCGTGGGCGTGGGTGTAGGCGTGGGCGTGGGCGGCGTGTCGTGGGGCGAGGAGGAGGAGCGCAAGCCGCGGCCCATCGGCACCGAGCGCGCGTGGAAGCTCACCGCCGGCGACGACTGGCACCACGCGCACCACCGCACCGACCACGACAGATACCAGGTGACTGATTAGCCATTGTACTGATAATAGTTGGTAAAAAGTTGCTGACAACTGACAACGCTTTGCTGACAACTGGTAACAAGTAGCTGACAACTGACAACGTTTTGCTGACAACTGGTTACAAGTAGCTGACAATGATTTGCTGATAATATTTCGCTGACAACTGCCGACATTTCGCTGTCAACTGACAACGCTTTGCTGACAACTGTTTAAATTTCGCTGACACCGGACAACGCTATGCTGACAACTGCCGACATTTCGCTGACAATTAACATCGCTTTGCTGACAACTGTTGACATTTCTCTGACAACTGCCGACATTTCGCTGACAAATGACAACGTTTTGCAGAAAACTGTTTAAATTTCACTGACAACTTACAACGCTTTGCTGACAAGTGTCATTGGTCTAGCTGATAATAATTGTTCAACTAAACTTGACCTTATGACAAATTATTACTGATAAACTTCTACTGTAGTTCCTGGATATATTCTCTTTAGTTTATCAATGTCGTTTAAAATGAAAGCAGAAGTCTAAATATGTCAAAATATAGACTGTTTATGAGATACTTTGTACAGACGAATACAATGCTTATATTTCTTATTCGTTCTTCCAGCAACAAGGCGTCAGCGGCATGAGCGGCGTCGGCGTGAACGTGAGCAGCGGCGTCGGCGTCGGCGTCGGCGAGGCGTACGGCGGCGGCGGCGCGGCGACCGCGGCCGCGCTGTCGCTCATGCACGCTCTGCCGCTGCACTACCTGCCGCCCGAGCGCGCGCACTGGGACCAGCCGCCGCACAACACCGACAAGCAGGTGCAAACACACGCTAAACATACACACAATGCGTGCAAGCGTGTGCTCATACACGACGCGTACACACACGCAGAAAGATAAACACTCATATACACATACAACGATAAACACGAGTATACACACGCATGAAGATGAATACGCATGTACATACGCACAAAGTTGTGCACGCATATACACACAGATACGAGCACGCATATGCAAAAACACGCATATACACACGCATAAATATAAACACTTATATATATACATACGCACAAAATGACAAGATAAACAGGGCTAAATAAGTTTGTACATATTACGCATCTACAATATTCACAAGCGTGCAAACACACACTGATAAGCTCGTTCCTATCCATG
Organism: Colias philodice; assembly: GCF_061535455.1. Taxonomy (NCBI): domain Eukaryota; kingdom Metazoa; phylum Arthropoda; class Insecta; order Lepidoptera; family Pieridae; genus Colias; species Colias philodice. The sequence continues at coordinate 9,824,095 of NC_143090.1, forward strand.
GACAAACTCGCCATCGTCCATGTTACAGTACACAAGCGCCGAGTTGCAGTCGACTCGCTTACGCACTTTGATGGACATTTTTAAAGTACAAATTGGTACATCGTAAATAATAACATTCGTTTTAACTTTCGATAGAATATATTGGCAAATAAACTAATGTTGATATTTTTGTTGCAGCAAACGTGGAGCAAGTGGAGCCACTAGAGGCGGCGTCGACCTGGACACGGTGTAGATATTAGCAGAAAGATTATTATATACAGATTATATGTACGGAGGCGGCTGCGGTACATTTAGACAAATTATTACTATAGTTGTTACTCGGCGATCATGCGGTGTAGATAGCGTGACCTAGGTAGCCTGGAATGTGATTCCGACGCCGTTTTCAGTTGCCTTCAGCCCGCGCCATCTTACTATATTTTACTATATTATGGCATAATAACATTCGGACGAACGATTGCGCAGACTATGACGGATTATTAAACGTGTATTAATAAATTTGCTTGTACATGAAGATTAAATATCATATATTGATGCACTGTATCCACTGCTGTTTTTAATGCCACCTGAGTTTTTTTTTTTTCATTATTTTCTATTTAGGTTTATTTGGGTAAATGTATATTATAAGTAAATTATTATACTGACGACGACCGTGTCTCGAATATGGTTATATGGCAGGATTGCGGTAAGTCGTGGGCGAATAGACCTTTGTGAAGTGACGCGAGTGACGCGAGATGGCGCCAGCGTACATCCCTAAAGTAGCCAATCACAATTAACTATTATTAGCTATAAATATATTTTAACCAATCGTCGTTTAGGGATGCACGATCGGCGATCGTGTGTTGCGCAGTATCCTTATATAATTTAATGTTCACTGCCTTGTTGAGTACGTGACGTATATCGCCTCATGTTGCCTTGTCCATAGTTACGCAAACTTAACATTTTCTATAGTTATAAATAATAAAAGTTATTAAGAACTATACTGTTTGAATTACAAAATTTCTTACCGCTCTAGTGTAAGAGGCGTTATCGGATAAGTACTTATAACACGCTACTGTTTTTGAACATATCTTAAAGCAAGAAACGGGAATCAAATTCACGACCACAAACATTAATTTTTTTGTTTGTGTAAAACAACTTTGTGACTCTGAATACGATATTTGAACAGAAGAGATTTATTTATATATGAAGCTTCTTCATAATCGAAATCACAAATTATAGTTTCAAGTGAGAACCTTACACGATATTCGATATACAAGGAAACTTGGTTAAGTGGGACCTGGATAAGTGAGAAACCTCCATAACTGGAACTCATGCTGAGATCCCAACACTTTGGCACTGAATTACCTCTGTTAGTGGGAGGAGGTAAACCTCTATATCTGGGATTTGTTCTTTCGATTTATCATCGTAGTTACCTCTATAACTGAGACAGCCAGTAAATTTTATATGCATAAGGGTGCACTCACACACATCAGTCACCGTCAAGTCACCGATGACTGATCGGTGACGGTTTGTGTACGTATCCACAAACACCAGTCACCGTCATGTTGTCCGTCAGTCACGTCGCCGGTTTGACTGAATCATTGAACACATACATCAGGTTAATCAGTGATTAGACGTGTGTCACGCTAGAGAACATGTAGCAATTATTGACGGTAGCACGACGCTGACTGAACTGAGACGTGACGGCACCGGGTGAGTGGGGATAAAAGTATGATACATGTATGGAAAGATTATTTGACGTGCCTGACCGGTGACGTCACTGATAGATTTCGTGCCGGCGACTGTCGTGTGGGAACAGAGGCATACTAGAACTATTGATACATATTTTTTTTTAATCCTGTCCGGTGACGTGCCGTGACGGTGACTGATGTGTGTGAGTGCACCCTAAACCTCTGTAACTGAGATAACATTGTTTGTTTACTTATTCTTATTCTACTCACAAATTCCAAAAGTAATTCCAAGTACGTAAGTACAAATTTTGAGCTTCAATTACCTTCAGTTTTAGTTTCGCGTTACTATCATAGAGATGGTTATTTGAAAAATGTCAAATTATTATTGGAACCCTCCGTAAATGAGACAGATATTTATTTATACCTGTATATCTGAGACACTGGGTAAGTGGAATACCTCTATAAGTGAAACGACACTGCCGGTCCCTTGATGTCTCACTTAACCAGGTTTCACTGTATTATCATTAAAAACAATAAGTTGGAAATTGAAAATTCTAGTCTGAATATAAGTGCTAGTAACTGCTCCATCATTTATGATATTGATTGAAAAGCTTTGCGCATATTTAGTGGAAGAAAAATCTGCTGAACCTATCCTTATTTTATGTCATTCACTTATGAATAGTTGATTACTGTTTTACGAAAACGATTTGTTTTATAAAACACGATGAAACTGGTCTTGTATGTTCAATGTTCATATACTAAATCTGTATAGTACAATTCTACTCTCCTTTGTACATTTTGATCGTTTCATTATGAAAGATGATGAATAAAAAAATCTATATTTGACGAGTTCGACTCTCGCCCCTGGAAAATCTTCTAAAACATAACTAACTCCTTTTAAAGTATTAGATATTTTTCATAATTGGTAGCACTTTGATAATACAAGTATATATTATCAGATGATTAATATTGAAAACACAAGTTCAAAACACTGTTAATCCATCAGTCCTCGGAATCACAGACACAATAGAAAATCTATTGTGTCGCGCCCCGATCGGGGCTTACGGTGGTCAATGGGTTAAACGTTATATATTGATTATTTAGTCAAACGATGAGTTAAATAATTCACAATAGTAAACTCGCTATTTGAGGTATTATTATATATTCGCTCGCCATTGAGGTATTATTACTATGTATAGAGAGGACACCACGAACAAAATCTGTGCGACAAGCGCGGCGGCGCGAGGCGTCTAGTGAGTCATACACTTTGTAGATATTCTGCTTCTTATTACTTATAAATTAAAACCAATCAATGTAACAAATCAATTTTGTTTATCTTATTAAAAAAATATGAATAAACTTATCAATTAAAAACAATCAATGTAACAAAAAATGTTGTGTGGTTTTATGAAACCACGGTAAAAGTGAAACTGTTCGAACGGTTCCGAACACTGCTTTGTGTAGCGCATGTCGCGTGACGGTCGGTTGCCGAGTAGGTATACCTACTCGGCAGCCGCGATACACGCGACATGCGCTACACAGACCAAAAAGTTTGAGACGATGTAATAAAAGTTTCACTTAAAAAAAAAATGGTTTGAGACGATAGACTCTAACTCGTATTACAAATAGTGTAGTAGCGATGTCCTCTCTAGTACGTAGTACGTAGTAACTCAATGCTATTCACACTACACTATTCATATCTCATACAACACATCCGAAATGATAATTGAATGCTGAGTGCGTGTACGACTCTCTAATAGCACAAGATTTATTGTTGTTGATCTTCAAGTCTTCAAACTTCGGGCGGTCCGCTGCAGCTGCTGATATCATCGTGTTATTAATCTATACCAATAATATAGAGTGACTGTAATAATAAAATAACCGCTTTTTACTAAATGCATATGGATTTATACGAGGTACATATACCAAAATAGTAATTTTTACAATTGTCTGTCTGTTTGTTCCTGCTAATCTCTGGAACGGCTGGATCGATTTGACATGACTTTCACTGATAGATAGCCAATATAATAAGGAATAGCTTACTACTTTTTATTCTGATATTTCATAAGGTTGATTTATTTCATTTTCGCGGGTGAAACCACGGGAGTCGGGACGCAGATAGTTAAAAAATAAAATTAGTATTTTTGTAAATACCTACTTAACTTCTTGAAAAATTAATTATATTAATTATTTTTATCTTCATATACAAAATTTGTATAGTACCTACCTACATACTATTCTCCTTTGTAAAAAAAGATAAAAAATCTAGACTTGACGAGTTCGACTCTCGCCCCTGGAAAATGTACTAAAGCATAACTCCTTTTAAAGTGTTAGCTATTTTTCATATTTGGTAACTAAGTACATTTCAGATGATGAATATTGAAAACACAAGTTCAAAATACTGTTAAACGTTCTATAGGTCAAACGATGTGTTATTTAATCCTAAGCGTAAACTCGCTATGCACACTACACATTACACTATTCATATCGCATACATACTGCACAGTGCACACCCTAAATCTGTAATTGGATTGAGTGTATGTCTCAAATGTGTGCGTTACCCAGGCAAAATGTTTTGCTTTAGAGAGATGAGACTTAAACAAATAATTAGTGTATCATGAGGAGCAATTTGTTTACTAATAGCAAAATTTGTTTGAATTGTAGTTTTTAAGTTATTTAAGAAAAACAAATTTTGCTGGAGTAACGTTTGAAACGTTACCCAGGCAAAATCGTCTTTCAAAAATTAGTTTCAGCACGGAACCAAATACATGAATAGATAGCTTTTGTTGCGTAGTAAATGTTTATAAATAGCAAAATTTGTGTGTGGTATAGTTCTTTAGTTATTTAAGATTTTGCTGCGGTAACGTTTTGGGATTTCCCAGATCTCGAAAACGGCTCAACGCAGAAGTTTGAAAAAAATACCAATAAAAGACCTCAATTTGTTTAAATTTGTTTAATCATTAGTTTTTGATTTGGTTGACGTAAACCAATGTAATTAAATGGTTTCAAAAATCAGAAGAAACGGGTTTGCAAGTAAACCAATACACTTATAACCAAATAAACAGCTGTAAAAAATACCCGTGGTTCGACGCTTGTTTACATCAGAAATATTAGATTTCATACTTTACACATTAAGAAGATAAAAACAAATTTGATTTATTTTAGACTGGTCGTACTTTAGCGATCAAATACGCAGTTCCCATAACATTAAGAAACATGGCATACTTTAAACAAATTAAAATGATTCCTGAAAATTCCTTCCTGTTAATTGCAGCTTTGAATTACGGCTCTAATGAAAGTTATCTCAAAAACAAGATTATGTCAGCAATTCTCTAATGAGCCGACCAAATTGAAAAGGTCACATAAAAGCGACCGCACCATACATAAGCGCAACCATCTGAAATGAACAGGATAATATAGATGTTTTGTTAGTACAGTTGAATACAAAAGTTTTCTGGTCAGGTTAGTTAAAATAATAAAATGGTTAAGATTCATTATTTTTATTTAAAAAATCAGTCCCATACAAATTATATGTATTGCTTTGCCTTAGCATCAACATTTTTGAGTTTTGTTACGTGTTACTTAGAGTGAATATTTTAACATTACATGTGACTGCCACAGGTGGATAACCCGTGAACCAATCATTGTCAAAGCGTCGTAACCTTCTTTTAACTTAATGTTGAAATATCCACTCTAAGTAACACGACATAAAGCTCATATTTCAATACCACAGTGTGACTTGAGTTGGAATTGAGTCGGCGTTGTGTGTGTAAACCATGTCAAAACTGTTTGTGTGTATTAAATATAATACCATTAATGAGGATGTATGTAAAGATTCAAGTCGGTAAGTGAAAATATTACGTAATTTCTGTATTTTTTCTCTAGCGGCACGGTTCAAACATGTAAACAAAGCGTGTTGAAAATATTTTTTGTTATTCTGGTATAAATAAGTTTATTAACTCAATGGTTCCTGCACAATAATCGAGCAAATATTATCTTAATGATTATTATGCCCATTGGATATGAAAAGAATAAAGATTCACTTCAAAAACAATAACAATATTATAGTGATCGACACAAAATGGCCGACTTTTCTTTACTTGTTTACGACTTGCTTGAAAAAATATTTATTTTTTCCGATTATCTCGTATTATTAAGTGTAATACTTAATAGAAAAGGGTAAGGGTAAAAGGTCTAATTGGAATATAACGTTTCCTATGGTCTAACTTGAATATTTTAATTTATTTTAATTTTGAAAATAAATCGTTTATTTTTTAATGATTTTTAATTATTTTTACTTCATACTGAAACACAACTGTACTGTAAAATAAAAACATTTAATACTCACATCGTTCAAAGACGTCGTCGTACACACACACATAAACCACAAGCACTTCTCTCCAAAACACTTGGTTCACGACTGATTGTTTCATTGGTTCGGTCGGAGCTAGCGTACCCATAGATAGAGCGTACTCAACTACTCACAGCTAAAGAGTAAGTAAGACAAGGCATATAGCTGTTGCGTTGCATTGCACACAGCGATGCGCGCTGCTCTGACTAGCATCAAGAACGTTAAAACGTTTTTAGCGTGGCTTTGCGTTGTGGTATCAAAATAAAACATTTGGTTTAACAGAAACAACAAATTAAGTACTAAAAATATAGCTACATGTATATATGTTTGTATTGTTTTAAATCACACTATAAATTATACACTATGATATTACACTTTTATTAACTAGTAAAAATTGTGTAATATGGTACTGCACTTAAAAAATATTAAAAAATCGGCTTCACGAATAACGTTTTTCTGCTTAACTGTACAAAACATCGGTTACCAAGCTGCTAATTTGCGAAGATTACCCGTACGTACGGTGCAGTCGCTTTTACGTGACCTTTTCAATTTGGTCGGCTTATTAGAGAATTGCTGACATATTCTTGTTTTTGAGATAACTTTCATTAGAGCCGTAATTCAAGGCTGAAATTAACAGGAAAGAATTTTCATGAATCATTTTAATTTGTTTAAAGTATGCCATGTTAGACCGGGAGATACTGACACAAAATTTCGAGTCATTTGTAACAGGATGGCGGTTCTACAGGGGTCTTAGTACGCAATGACAAAAAGAAAAACGATGGCGTGAACGCTGGTACCGGCGGCTTAGTCGCGTGGGCGTTAGTCGAACTCGTCGGAAAATAGCGAAAGTCAAACGATTTGTAACAGTATGGCACTTATTTTTCCTGTAAGTTTGAGGATCAACAAATATAAATACAAAATTTCAAAGATCTATGTGTTGGAAATCTTCACTTATATAAATTAATAATAAATTAAGTTTTCAAGTATGACAGCACTTTTTCCCCCTACTAGAAGTATGGCAAATATAATAATGGTCACATTTTATCAAATACTCTCCAAAAATCCAAATGCAATACTGGTACAAAAAGTTTGGCGAAATAAAAATTTTTTGCAGATTTTCGGCGGTATGGCGACCATTTGGAATCGTCCGAAAAGTATGGCATGGCGATTTTCGTAAATGGCTGCACGACGATAGTTACCTGTGCAAAAGTTAGCCTGGTACAAATGGTTGAATGATTGTTTTATTTAAATCAACACATTCGCGTCGGTATGGCGGGCTGTAAGTCACACCGGAAAAGTATGGCATGACACTACCGCCTACTACTTTTTTATGGGCTATCGGTAAATTCTAAAATTTTTGTGTTACAAATCGTTTGACTTTCGCTATTTTTCCGACGAGTTCGACAAACGCCCACGCGACTAAGCCACCGGTACCAGCGTTCACACCATCATTTTTCTTTTTGTCATTGCGTACTAAGACCCCTGTAGAACCGCCATCCTTGTTACAAATGACTCGAAATTTTGTGTCAGTATCTCCCGGTCTATGTTTCTTAATGTTATGGGAACTGCGTATTCGATCGCTAAAGTACGACCAGTCTAAAATAAATCAAATTTGTTTTTATCTTCTTAACGTGTAAAGTATGAAATCTAAAATGTCTGCTGTAAACAAGCGTCGAACCACGGGTATTTTTTACAGCTGTTTATTTGGTTATAAGTGTATTGGTTTACATGTAAACCCGCTTCTTCTGATTTTTGAAACCATTTAATTACATTGGTTTACGTCAACCAAATCAAAAACTAATGATTAAACAAATTTAAACAAATTAAGGTCTTTTATTGGTATTTTTTTCAAACTTCTGCGTTGAGCCGTTTTCGAGATCTGGGAAATCCCAAAACGTTACCGCAGCAAAATCTTAAATAACTAAAGAACTATACCACACACAAATTTTGCTATTTATAAACATTTACTACTCAACAAAAGCTATCTATTCATGTATTTGGTTCCGTGCTGAAACTAATTTTTGAAAGACGATTTTGCCTGGGTAACGTTTCAAACGTTACTCCAGCAAAATTTGTTTTTCTTAAATAACTTAAAAACTACAATTCAAACAAATTTTGCTATTAGTAAACAAATTGCTCCTCATGATACACTAATTATTTGTTTAAGTCTCATCTCTCTAAAGCAAAACATTTTGCCTGGGTAACGCACACGTTGTTACAATAACAGTTTAAGAACAATATTAGAACAGTTTAGATACTAATCAAGATAATATAATTTGATAAAGTTAATTTAAGTACTAGGTAGGTTTCTATATGGACCCCATACGGGTAAAAGCCTCCCCCAAAGAATGCCACTTGTTCCTGTCTTGGGCTGTGTTCAGCCAACACGACACTGTGTTGTACCTACTAGTATAGTAATAGTAGTAGTAGCTTTATTGTTCGTGAATATCATCAATATCTTCCAGTCTTCAAACTCCGTGATGCTGCTGCTGCTCCTGATATCTTCGTGTAATATGTTTATGCTACAATGTAATGAAACTATGTACTAATAACAATATATTATAAGAATTAATTTTTAGTAACTTGAAAATAAATTATCGCCACTGAACTGTACGGCGATCGACGCGGGTTCAAATCCCGTCTTATGATTTAATTTTGCCTATTCTTTAATAATATTTTGACTTCAATGCAATGTAACTCTGTCCGTTTTTTCTTCACGCCTAATCTTAGATTAAGATTAGATTTGATTACCTAAAGCACTAAACCGATTTACATATTTGGTACGGAGATGTAGTAGATTCTCCGACTACGCGGAAAGCTACTGTAATTTTATAATATGTAGGTATACTGTATAGGTACCTGCTATTATAATTTTTCAATGATTTTTTAATGAGTCTAAGCGAAATCCCATTTGGACTACTGTTTAAGCAGGGCCGGACCGTGAACTCTTGAGGCCCTGGGCTGAAACTACCCAGGGGCCTTTTTTTGGAAATGTTCATATTAGTTTCATACTTACTTTCGCAATTTTGTTATTTTAACATAATCAAATTTTATTTTAAATCGTTTCATTAGTTCAGGAGTCTATCGCGGACAAACAAAGTGACACGTTTTTTTTATATACATATATAACATAATATAGAGATAGTAAAAATAAACCTAATAAAATAATGTTATTTAATTGATTATAACTAATTTATAATCAACTAGCTTTCCACCCGCGGCATCGCCCGCGCAGTCATAGAAAAACCCGCATAGCTTACCCGTGGGATTTCCGGGATAAAACCTATCCTATGTCCTTTCTCGGGTATCAAAATATCTCTATACCAAATTTCATGCAAATTGGTTCAGTAGTTAAGGCTTGATTGAGTAACAGACAGACAGACAGAGTTACTTTCGCATTTATAATAGAGTATGGATTAAAAGAATCTGACAGATTATGTATGAGACAGGTTATTTAAATAAAAATTTAGCTAAGTAATTTAGAAATCAACCTTTCTGCATTTTTGTGCTGCAAATTCTTTTATTTGATCATCACATTGCAAGTCGTTTGTTAGATCACAATTTATGGAAAGAAGTGATAAATTATTTAGCCGATCATCGATTGTTGTCCTATATTTGTCCGAACACGAACACGAACGCAAACAAACTCTCAAATTCAAATTCAAACTCGAATTCGAACACGAACACGAACACAAACACAAACTCTCAAATTCAAATTCAAACACAAAACAAACACAAACACAAACTCTCAAATTCAAATTCAAATTCAAACACAAAACAAACACAAACACAAACTCGAACTCAAATTCGAATTCGAACACGAACACGTACACGAACACGAACACAAACACAACTCTCAAATTTAAATTCAAATTCGAACACGAACACGATCACGAACACGAACACGAACACGAACACGAACACGAACACGAACACGAACACGAACACGAACACGAACACGAACACGAACAAGAACACGAACTCGAACACGAACACGAACACAAACAAACTCAAATTCAAATTCAAATCAAACTCAAACTCGAATTCGAACACGAACACGATCACGATCACGAACACGAACACGAACACGAACAAGAACATGAACACGAACACGAACACGAACACGAACACGAACACGAACACGAACACGAACACGAACACGAACACGAACACGAACACGAACACGAACACGAACACGAACACGAACACGAACACGAACACGAACACGAACTCGAACACTTACACGAACACGAACACGAACACAAACACGAACAACGAACAACGAACAACGAACAACGAACAACGAACAACGAACAACGAACAACGAACAACGAACAACGAACAACGAACAACGAACAACGAACAACGAACACGAACACGAACAACGAACAACGAACAACGAACAACGAACATCGAACAACGAACAACGAACAAAGAACAACGAACAACGAACAACGAACAACGAACACGAACACGAACAACGAACAACGAACAAAGATCAACGAACAACGAACAACGAACAACGAACAATGAACAACGAACAAAGAACAACGATTAACGAACAACGAACAACGAACAACGAACAACGAACACGAACACGAACACGAACACGAACAACGTACAACGAACATCGAACAACGAACAACGAACAACGAACAACGAACAACGAACAACGAACAATGTGAATGTGAATGTGAATGTGAACATACACAAACACAAACACGAACACGAACACGAACACGAACACGAACACGAACAACGAACAACGAACATCGAACAACGAACAACGAACAACGAACAACGAACAACGAACAACGAACAACGAACAACGAACACGAACACGAACAACGAACAACGAACAACGAACAACGAACATCGAACAACGAACAACGAACAAAGAACAACGAACAACGAACAACGAACAACGAACACGAACACGAACAACGAACAACGAACAAAGATCAACGAACAACGAACAACGAACAACGAACAACGAACAATGAACAACGAACAAAGAACAACGATTAACGAACAACGAACAACGAACTACGAACAACGAACACGAACACGAACACGAACACGAACAACGTACAACGAACATCGAACAACGAACAACGAACAACGAACAACGAACAATGTGAATGTGAATGTGAATGTGAATGTGAATGTGAACATACACAAACACAAACACGAACACGAACACGAACAACGAACAACGAACATCGAACAACGAACAACGAACAACGAACAACGAACAACGGACAACGAACAACGAACAACGAACAACGAACACGAACACGAACACGAACACGAACACGAACACGTACACGAACACAAACACAAACAAACTCTCAAATTCAAATTCAAATTCAAATTCAAATTCAAATTCAAACTCGAATTCAAACTCAAACTCAAACTCAAACATTCATTTATTCAATTAGACTACTATTTAGTAGTACTCTCGAATCGTCATTACATAAGTATTTTTAACATTTACCACCGATTCGGAAAGCAGTATCTATGGAGAAGAATCGGCAAGAAACTCCATAGTTGCTCTTTTAAATCATGTCAATATTACATAATATGTAACTTATATCTAACTACATAATAATATATCATAATATGCCAAAGAACTGTCCTGTGGTTTTTACGCGATAACCCTCCATGGGTCTTTATCGTCTATATATTCCTGAATACTGTAGTACGCTCTCTGAACTAGTACATTTTTTATATGAGTTTTAAATTTAGAACTACTAAACTCTTTAATATTGTGAGGAATTCTATTATATAAGCGTATACCTTGACCCATAAATGTATTTTTAACTTTAGCTAATCGGAAAAATGGTGTCCCTTCGTCCAGCATACTCACCATGGTGAGTATTACAATCCTGATATTTCATGAATGTCAAAAAACTGTTCTGAAATAGTGCTAAATAGTGCCCAAAGGAAAAAAATAGTGCTCTTGTACTTGCGAAGTTATAGCCATAGTTCGATGAGTATGCTGGACGAAGGTTTCGCCCAGCATACTCACCTCCGTCCGGAGAATCTGTATACGCTTCAAACATAATTCATACTTCAAAAAATAGTTCCCAAATAGTGCCAAACGGTGCCCAAAAAGAAAAAACAGTGCTCGAATAACTTCGGAGTTACAGGCTTCGTTCAGTGAGTATGCTGGGCGTAGGTTCTACGCCCAGCATACTCACCTCAGTGCGCGAATATCGAACGAGCTATAGGTACAATTTACGTCTCAAAAAATTGTGCTTGAAATAGTGCCCAATATCAGTCCAATTTTTGCTTGACTTTTGACCTAGAAAACCATTAAATTTGATTGTAAACTTCTACATACATTACATTGAGTACAGTCGAATACAATATTATTAACTTTCTTTCTAACAATTTTTGTCTTGTGTAAATTATTAATTGTCTATGTAAGGGAGTATTTACTTTAGAATCGCAATATTATTAATTACACATTATTTTAATAATACTTTATAATAATATGATTAAGCCTTCGCGCGTCGCATGGGACCCCGGTAGCTAGGAACAATGATTTTATATATTTTGTCTAGATCACGGTGCTTGAAGGATTAAGATATCAAATGAAGTAAATCATGCATGAAAAATAAAGTTGCTGTTATTAATGCTTACATTACAACTGACAAAATTATTCAAAATAATCATTTTCCGGATCAAGGACGGTACCACAACGTTTACGGAATTCACCTGTATTCCTCATGTGATAAAGTTCAATATCCTCCTAAGACCCAGATCGGAACTACCAAAGGTAGTCGTAAAAACCCACTGTACAAAATTATGCACAAATTAATTTATTGCTGTCAGACCCAGAGACGTAAAACGTCGTAATTTTGAAGCTATACCTTTTAGGGTTTCGAAAGTATTTTTACCGTAATACCAGGTGTCTATGGGACATTTTTGGTCACCTTCTGTAATTCTATCTTTTGTACAAAATTTTGTACAGTGGGTCTTAATGTAGCAGAGAAAATAATAAATCAAAATTACAAAAAATAATGTTTATTATAGAAATTAAATAGAAAACAAAATTTTTCCATTTGAGATCTTTAGGCTTAACTTCTATTAAGGCAATATTAAATTACGCGTCCTCGACTTCTACTCCCACGACTTCCTTCTTCCGCGAGTGCTTATAATATTTCTTCCACGACTACAACCACGTGTCCAACGTAGACGAATTCGTGTTCTGCTGCGACTTGATCCTCGCAAAAAGGAGAATCATCATTGTCATCTTCAATAAGCGGCTGTTCATCTTCACTAGAAGAACTTGAAGATGAAGATTCCTCTCTTCCAACTGGCATGTACTCGTCATCTGTCTCATTATATTCAAAAGGGTCCTCTTCAGCTTCTGACTCATATTCTAATTCATTTAGACACTGAAGAATCTCATTTTCATTAGAATCTAAAATAAAAAAAAAAATACTCTCTATGAAAAGCAGATATCTAACGTTTGATACTGAGAACCAATGTACAAAATATTGAACAAAATAATTGATGACTTTGTGAATCACCTTTATTCAATACATCAACAAAAAATATTAATAGTGTGTAATATTTACACCTTATAGTATAAAATAACATTAACAGTGACGTGGGAAAACTAGTGATTATATAAGTATTTTGAGATTAAACTTACTCTTAGCACGAGGGAGCGGCAGGTTTCGTCGTTCATCGCAGCTAGTTTTGAAAATATACTTATTTTTTTGTTGGCAGCGTTCATAACATAGACAATACAAACTATTTAAGTAATTTTGACATGTGAAACTATTCGCGGGAAGATTTGAAAAAAACTACAGTTGTTAAAAGAATAAGTACAAAAAATTGTACACGGGGCGGTTACTACTATAAACTATATGACAGAGCTGGGTCAGATAGCACTATTTTATTTTGTACAAAATTTTGTACGCGGGGTCTTAGGAGGATATAGTGTGGCAGTAATGGATGCACGTACGGTCAATAGGTATGGGGCTTACGACGCGCGGCGCCCGCGACGCAAATGAATATGTTTATGTTTAAATACTAGATGGCGCTGCCCTAACATCTTACGATTATTAGACAAGACTGATCTGTATTTTGAAGGTGATAAGGGTCCATTTTGTGTCACAAAGCAATCGAAACGAACAAGCGCTTCTCAGTTTCTTTGTTTGTTTACTTCGTCGCACATCATTATAATAACGCCGGCTTTTGAGTTTGACTACATAGTGGGTTGCAAAACCAAACAATGTGTTGGTGATGTCATTATTTACCTATATAAAATTGTGTATCTAGTACGTAATCAATATAGGAGCTGCACCCAAATCAGTAAGTATATTTCAATTTATAATAGTGGCATTTAACTAAATTGATTTTACACTCATTCATTAATTGCACTGTAAAACTAGGTAGCAAGCGAGTTGTTTTTTACAAAAACACGTTCATTTTTTCGTTGAATATGACACTGTACACTTAAAATTAAGGACATGCTTAAGAAGTTTTAAAAATGAGTACCTACTTAGTTACTTTTTTAAAGGTTTGATGTAGGTAGGTACACACATAATAACGTAATGTAACTTGTTTGTTTATCTAATTGGATCTCAAATACCTATTTATATACCTACTTCTGCGGAGGCCTGGTTTTATCCTCCAATTCTACTGGTTTTTATTCAGACAAACACACAATGCAATGAAGTAATAGTAGTCTGTGGTAATAGACTTCATTTACGCTTAAAGTTTCATTCATTTATTATTATTTATAAAATATATAATAATGCATTTAATCGAAAGTTTTTGACATGTGAGAAAATACCATAATTATTTCCAATAACATGAAGTCTACAATTAGAAAGTTTAATATTTTTGTCCAAAAACATGTGTCGACGACTGTACCCCATTTTACGTTAGTATGTAGAAGTTTACATTAAAATTTAATGGTTTTCTAAGTCAAAAGTCAAGCAAAAATTGGACTGATATTGGGCACTATTTCAAGCACAATTTTTTGAGACGTAAATTATACCTATAGCTCGTTCGATATTCGCGCACTGAGGTGAGTATGCTGGGCGTAGAACCTACGCCCAGCATACTCACTGAACGAAGCCTATAACTCCGAAGTTATTCGAGCACTGTTTTTTCTTTTTGGGCACCGTTTGGCACTATTTGGGAACTATTTTTTGAAGTATGAATTATGTTTGAAGCGTATACAGATTCTCCGGACGGAGGTGAGTATGCTGGGCGAAACCTTCGTCCAGCATACTCATCGAACTATGGCTATAACTTCGCAAGTACAAGAGCACTATTTTTTTCCTTTGGGCACTATTTAGCACTATTTCAGAACAGTTTTTTGACATTCATGAAATATCAGGATTGTAATACTCACCATGGTGAGTATGCTGGACGAAGGGACACGAAAAATGGCATCTCAATTCTATTCCTGTTCCTTGTGCCATAATCGTGTCTATCTCCTACTCTTGTGTGTAAGTCGGAGCTTTTGTGTACATGCAAAATATTATTAAATATATACTTTGATGGTACAGTAAGGATACCAGTATTCTTAAAATGATCTCTTAGTGAATCCCGAGCACGTAAATTATATATAGAGCGAATGGCTCTTTTCTGTAAGATAAATATAGTTTCTATATCTGCAGCCTTGCCCCACAGTAGAATTCCATAGGACATAATGCTATGAAAGTAGCTGAAATAAACCAATCTAGCTGTATCTTCATCGGTGAGATGCCTTATTTTTCGGACTGCATATGCAGCTGAACTGAGCTTACCTGCAGCGGTGTTGACATGGGCTCCCCACTGTAATTTCTCGTCCAATGTTAACCCTAGAAATACAGTAGACTCAGTAGGATGCAATACCTCCCCGTTCAAGGTAATATCTCTGTTCAACTTTTTTACATTAGGAAGTAAAAATTCAACACAAGTGGTTTTTTTGGCATTTAATAATAAATTATTGGCAGTAAACCATTCAGATATGTGTAAAAGAGCACTGTTCACTTCGTCAACATTTGGGTCATGCCTATCCACATTACAAGATAAAAAGTAAAACAACTAAAACCCAACTACGACAAAAAACGACGCTGAAAAAGTATAAAACAAAAGTTAAATTGATGAACTGATGAAGAAGCTATGAACGAAAAGATGTGAATTATATGCAATCAGCCCATGAATACAGGTAAAGTCACAAGCAAATGCTAGTAATATATATATATTCAAAATGTGCAAGTAAAAAGCTTTCAAATGATACCAAACACGGCATATTTATCTTAACTTTATTTTTTTACTCTGTATGTTTTGTCCGCTAGAGGGCGCCACATTAGATTTTGTGAAACCCCATATAGCCTATAACCAGCGGACAATTAAGACGCTTCTAATGATATGTCATTTGTCGAATTCTGATAAGTAGTTTAGAAGTTACGAGGGAACAGATGAACATACATACATACATACATATATACATACATACATACATACATACATAGCCTGTCAAAATCATAACCCTCCTTTTGCTTTGCCGTAGTCGGGTAAAAAATTAACACGTTCACTGCGGCACCTAAAATGCCAAACTTACCGTTGTTGCGGCATGTCTTCAATACTTCACATCGGCAAGTTCACCACTGTGCGTCATGTCATGAGCCATTTTTATCACATCGCACCTACTGACTTTGAAGGTTAATAATTTCATGAAATTTCAAGATATTTCAAAAAATTTTTTTTCGGATAATAGTATATATAGTCTTGTATATACCGCATAAATAGCTTTTAGTTTGACTCAATAGTTTAAAAGATATGAGGGAAAATGTAAACCCCTGATTTTGTGAAAAATTATTTGCCATCCCGCACTGCGTTGATACGGCATGTTTACAGTAATAGCGATGGGAAACACTGTAAAATAAAACATCGATATCGATATAAATCAATTTTGTATATTTCAGTCTGTTTGTTAACAGATAACGAGATCGTCGATACAAAAAAAAACACATATAAAACAAGGTACTTGATAGAGTACTATCAGGAAATTGTTCAGTAACTTTTGTTTTAATTTGTTCAGTAACTTTTGTTTTAATGTTTTATATTATTTTCACAACTGTCATCACATTTTTGCATTTATGCTACGAAATAAAAGAAAGTAAAAAAACTAAAGCCTCTAAGGTATCATTGTCATTTAAAAATTTGATAACGACGCGTGTGGTCCTGGTACATCACTATGCGAGATTGACACGCGGCGCGCTCGCAGTACAGTGCGGCATGAGGTGCTTGTCCATGGCAAAATATTTGACATGCCGCACACAAAAGAAACGGTTTCTTTTCTTTGCGTGTGTCCAATATTTTGCCATACGATTTTTAAACGAAATTGAGTCCTACTTCAAACTGTGATCACAAAAATATATTTGTCTCTTTTCTAGTCATTGATTAACATATAAAAAACCTCGCCGCACCACGGTGAAAACTGCGATTTTGGGCGCCGCACTGTGGTGTAGTCGCTGATGGCCCGATACTGGACATGCCGCAGTGAACGTGTTAATGAGGTATCATCTGCAAACAGAACTATTTCACACCTATCCTGCAAATAAAAGGGAAGATCATTGATATATACCAAGAACAAGAAGGGACCTAAAATTGACCCCTGTGGAACACCAATGTTAATTGACGCACCGCTAGAACGTTCTCCATTAACAACTACAGTCTGTATCCTATCATGCAGGTATGACGCTATGAGGTTCTGGGCTTTTCCTTTAATTCCATAGTGATTAAGTTTACGTAACAAAGTACAATGTTCAACGCAGTCAAATGCCTTGGACAGGTCACAAAATATCCCCAGAGCATTTTTTGAGTTTTCCCATGCTTTATATATATGTGTTAGAAGTGCAACTCCAGCATCTGTGGTTGAGCGCCCCTTTGTGAAACCAAACTGTTTGGTGTGCAGTAAATTATTAGATGCAAAATGACTACTCAATTGGTTTAAAATTAACTTCTCGAATACCTTACTTAATGTTGGTAAAATAGAGATAGGTCTATAATTGTTACAGTCTTCTTGATCGCCCTTCTTAAATAGAGGTATAACTTTACTAAGCTTTAGTAAATTAGGAAATGTACCATAGTCACAACACTTATTAAATATGAAAGCTAAATTTTTCGCAATATTTTCTATTCATGGTGCCCTTCACTCGTCGAAACATGCTTTCCTTGGGTTCACGTCCATGGTTGTCAGTTTATATACCTATTGTAGCAGAATCCTTTTTAACTTTCATTGCTTTGTTTTATTTATATACTAGCGACCCGCCCCGGCTTCGCACGGGTGCAATGCTGATACTAAATACACTACAGAAAAACTGTGAACGTTGTATATAAAAACATAGCGGCCCGTTCCGATAGATAGCCGGGCGGCTGGCCGGTACCGCCGCAAACGGTACGTCCCGCAATTTTTAAATCCGTAATATCTTCGAAAATATTCACTTAAATCATACGGTGTAAAGGGCCATATAGATCTATATTAAATGAACAATGTATTCAAGGTATTTAATTGGTTAAGGATTAATGCTGTTTTGGTTAAAATCGCTTCGAAAATTAGCCATTATTTGTCGTAAAAAGTAAATGACAAAAAAAGTTATTGTGGGTTATCCATAAGAGATAGACATATACCATCGCGGACTTTTCTGTAGACCTTTTCAATGTGTATAATACTTAGTACATTATTTTGATAAAACTCGTAGGGTTCAGCCTGCGTTTGCAATGTAAGCGGAAAAAATGTAATTTTTTACGACATCACTTTAGAAACCTCAAAAATAACAGTACTTCTCCACTATTTAATGGATATTATTATACATATAAACCTTCCTCTTGAATCACTCTATCTATTAAAAAAAACCGCATCAAAATCCGTTGCGTAGTTTCAAAGATTTAAGCGTACAAAGGGACATAGGGACATAGGGACATAGGGACAGGGAAAGCGACTTTGTTTTATACTATGTAGTGATTTATTTACCAATTTAGTGGTTCTACTTAATGTATTATGCATTAAATTCTTTTATATGTAATATATTATAATACGTGTATGTGTGTATATATATTATAGTATATTATTATGTCTATATTTTACATTATACTATTAATATTGTATTTATTTTCTTTTCTTTAATTAAAATATATTATGACGAATTATTGCTCTCGGGGCTCACTGAAAATCGGTGCTGTGACGTTTTTTTTTGTTTACGTCACAGATGTTCACCGAGTGATTTCCCCTTTTAATGGCATCATGCTTCACAGACTACACACTTCAATGTGTATTGCACGCCTCATAAGCGAAGCGTTGAGGTGGGTACTACTGTCACTTCGCGCAAAACATCTGATTTTTCAAACTTAAAATGTCTTTATGTATCATACATTGCACTTGTAAGATAATACATACACACACATATTAAGAAAAAACACTATTTTTAACGTTCATGATATTTTTGATGTCATTTTTGTTATTTAAACTAGTTAAAAAACAGTTTAAAAAAGTTCTGTCTTGGACGTCCGTGTGTCTGTATGTGCGGATCCTTTTTCTTGTTAACACGATAGCGACCGAAATACTTTACTAATCGAGTCTTTTTTTCTCTCTTACGCTTGAGTATGCTCAGCAATAGAACCCTTTCATTTTTCAGGGTCTGATTCGATGTGGTTTAATTGTTATTAAATAAACAAAAATAATAATTCATAAATATTTATTAAAAAAAAATTATGAGGCGTGCACTTTTGGATTTTCCAAATTATTTTTAAGTATTGTAGTAAGTAAGTATTGTAGTAGTATTGTAGCATATAAGTATTGTATAAATTGCTTTGAATTATGTACGTGTGAGGCTATGTGCCATTAAATAAACGTTTTTTCTTTCTTTCTTTCTTTCTTTCTATTATATTATTAACTAAATTTACGGACATTCCCCAAAGATCACAAGTATTTTTTAGATTAAGCGTCTTAAAGGCAGTAACAATATCACCAGCGGTTTCTGAAAGTGCTGAAGACGAATTTAAACTATTAGTAGGTAATAGTAGCAGGGACACTACTGAAGAATTCTTCAAAAGCAAGCGCAACATCAGCACTTTTGTCAATAACCCTGTCATTATTTACAAGTTTTATGGTATTACTTGATTTGCATTTACCCATTTCACCATTAATAATTGACCAAACTGTTTTAACTTTATTATCAGAGTCGCGTATTTTTTCTTTGATATATAAACGCTTTGCAGTAAAACAAACTTTTTTAAAAATTTTTGAGTAATTTCTAACATAACTAAGAAAAGATGGGTCTTTATTATATTGCTTCATACCATATAATTCATAAAGAATGTTCCTGCACCTATGTATACTAGCTGTCGCCCATTTACTAAATGGTAAATCCTTGGTAATATTTAAAGATTTAACTTTAAATATTTTTTCAAATTCATTATGTACTAAATTAAAAAGATTATTAAACATTTCACAAGGACTATTAGGAAAGGATTGATCATTTAGTACGGGCAGGTTTTTATTAATATTATTCCTAAATTTATTAATGCCTTTTTATTACACGCTTTATATTAGCTTCACCTGTATGTTTGTATGTTTGTAACCGACTTCCTTGGGCGCGATTTTGACCCACTTTAAACGGTCAGATTTCGTTCAAACTTTGTAGATTTATTGAGGACCGATGACAATACACTAATTTGATAAAATTTTCTATTTTTTAGTTCGGTTTTCTATAAAAAGCGTGTTTTTTAGTTTTTTTTAACTATTATTATTTAGTTATAGGCCTAACATTAATCCTTTTAAATGTAGGTATGCAATCCCATTCAAAAACTACTTTCTGGCCACAGTGATCCGAAGTCAATGTATTGAGAATAATGTTCTCTAAACAGATGCAGTCACAGTATATATTATCAATACAGGTTGCAGAAGTAGGTGTAATTCGTGTGGGTTCGTTAAAAAGTTTATATAGATTAAATGACTGAAATAAATTAACAATTCGTGTAGCCGTTTGTGTTTGTAAGAGTAAATCAATATTAAAATCACCACATACTATAACTTTTTTTTTACTCCTGCTTAGACGCTTTAATATTTCTTCCATGACTGTCTCAAACATATTATAGTCACTGGAAGGGGGTCTATAAACGCAAACAATAATATAACGCTCCAGCTCCACACAGGACAGTTCAATGGTCCGTTCTACAGAAAGACTAACAATGTCAGTTCGTTCTTTACATTTTACACTATCATGTACAAAAATAACAGAACCTCCGTGAATAGCCTGTGTCCTAAAGTACTTATATACTTTTTAATTTGTAATTTTCAATATTTACTAACGACTGACATTGTTTAAGCCAATGTTCTGTTACACAAAATATTTTAATATTGTTATCATTCAAAAACAATTCTATTTCTAACAATTTGCTAGCCAAGCCTTGAATATTTTGATGCACAATTGAAAAAGACTGCTTAGCTGTTGTCTTATATACTAGTTTAAATCTAGCTTAGGGCTAGATTGTCTATCAACACTTAACCTAGGTTGATGTATATAATTACTACTACATAAAATTATAGTAGATTGATGGATGGATGGATGGTCTGATACCGAACATGTACCAGACTGGTTAATATTATATGCTATTAACATAGCAAGTTCACGCTTATATCTAGATGGCAGATACACTGTATTCTTTGTCAAAATAAAAGATTTAATACATAAGTTAATGTCAAAGTAAATAAATGCATCACGATGATGATTTGTTAGGTTATACAATTTTAAATTCATATTATGAATTAATCTATTTTGTTCTTGTGTTAAACCAGGTAGATATGGCAAGGTACACAACATAAATTTACATTTAGTCTTACTACTAATATCTAACATTTTTTTAAATCCTATATCAATATCCTTATTATTTATATTTAAACTGTCCCCATATAATATAATTACAATATTATTCTTATTAAAGCTGAAATGATCCAATGATTTGATTATATATTTATATGAGCTATTAGGCGTACAAACATTAGTAACTTTAAGCCCTAAGTTGTTGAGCATAGCGCCAAATGACAAATCCCTGACCAATATTATCTGACAACATAATAATTTCCTGCTTTGAAAGGTTTTGGTATTACTGGTTGGAATTGTGGTAGTGGGTTTAACACTATGTATGTCTGTGTAGTCAGACTTATGGGGCGACGGTTGCTCATTGTCACTGTTTGAACACTGACATACATATTTATTGGTCAGCGACTCAAAACGATCCATATTCTCATTGCTCAACTTAATAAGATAATCTGCCTCTTGTATATGCTCATTAATTTGCACTTGGGCGGAAGAGTATTTCTGGTTCACATCAGTTAACATTTGACTTAAGGAGTCTATCTTCTCCTTAAGTTCAGTTGTTTCTACATCATACAAGATTTTATAATATTCTAGATCCCTATTATATTTATCTAACTCCTGAACAAGGTTTTTGTTGTCTTTCTCTAGTTGAACTTTTTTTTTTAAAGAACTCTTTCTAACAATAGATTGCGTACGCTTAATGAACTTAGTTAATCTAAGATATTTTTTTTAACTTCTTATGCGAAGAGAAATTAATTTTTTTAAAGTTTATAGAGCCACTTAACTGTCCACATTCAATTAATTCATCATGAAGACTACTTGGTGTGTTGCATTGCCGCTTGGGATTGTCCTCTTGCACTTCCATTAAGCTACATTCCAACTCAGCGATACGGCTTAGAGCTTTCTCATGGTCACTAGAGCACTGCTGGAAGCTGTCCACAACGTCTTGTAGGGCTTTGCACTTGTCTTCACTATAAATGTATTTCATGTGTAGTTCGAACACGAACACGAACACGAATACGAACACGAACACAAACAAACTCAAATTCAAATTCAAACTCAAACTCAAACTCGAATTCGAACACGAACACGATCACGAACACGAACACGAACAACGAACAACGAACAACGAACAACGAACAACGAACAACGAACAACGAACAACGAACAACGAACAACGAACAACGAACAACGAACAACGAACAACGAACAACGAACAACGAACAACGAACACGAACGACGAACGACGAACGACGAACGACGAACGACGAACAACGAACAACGAACAACGAACAACGAACAACGAACAACGAACAACGAACAACGAACAACGAACCACGAACAACGAACAACGACTAACGAACACGAACACGAACACGAACACGAACATGAACACGAACACGAACAACGAACAACGAACAACGAACAACGAACAACGAACAACCAACAACGAACACGAACACGAACACGAACACGAACACGAACACGAACACGAACAACGAACACGAACAACGAACAACGAACAACGAACAACGAACAACGAACAACGAACAACGAACACCGAACAACGAACACGAACAACGAACAACGAACACGAACAACGAACAACGAACAACGAACAACGGACAACGAACACGAACACGAACAACGAACAACGAACAAAGATCAACGAACAACGAACAACGAACAACGAACAACGAACAATGAACAACGAACAAAGAACAACGAACAACGAACAACGAACAACGAACAACGAACAACGAACAACGAACAACGAACAACGAACAACGAACAGGAACACGAACAACGAACAACGAACAACGAACAACGAACAACGAACACGAACACGAACACGAACACGAACACAAACACAAACAAACTCTCAAATTCAAATTCAAATTCAAATTCAAATTCAAATTCAAATTCAAATTCAAATTCAAATTCAAATTCAAATTCAAATTCAAATTCAAATTCAAATTCAAATTCAAACTCGAATTCGAACACGAACACTATCACGAACACGAACACGAACACGAACACGAACACGAACACGAACACGAACACGAACACGAACACGAACACGAACACGAACACGAACACGAACACGAACACGAACACGAACACAAACAAACTCAAATTCAAATTCAAATTCAAACTCAAACTCAAACTCGAATTCGAACACGAACACGATCACGAACACGAACACGAACACGAACACGAACACGAACACGAACAACGAACACGAACAACGAACAACGAACAACGAACAACGAACAACGAACAACGAACAACGAACAACGAACAACGAACAACGAACAACGAACAACGAACAACGAACAACGAACAACGAACAACGAACAAAGAACAACGAACAAAGAACAACGAACAACGAACAACGAACAACGAACAACGAACACGAACACGAACACGAACAACGAACAACGAACAACGAACAACGAACAACGAACAACGAACAACGAACAACGAACAACGAACAACGAACAACGAACAACGAACACGAACACGAACGACGAACGACGAACGACGAACGACGAACAACGAACAACGAACAACGAACAACGAACAACGAACAACGAACAACGAACAACGAACAACGAACCACGAACAACGAACAACGACTAACGAACACGAACACGAACACGAACACGAACATGAACACGAACACGAACAACGAACAACGAACAACGAACAACGAACAACGAACAACCAACAACGAACACGAACACGAACACGAACACGAACACGAACACGAACACGAACAACGAACACGAACAACGAACAACGAACAACGAACAACGAACAACGAACAACGAACAACGAACAACGAACAACGAATAACGAACATCGAACAACGAACAACGAACAATGAACAAAGAACAACGAACAAAGAACAACGAACAACGAACAACGAACAACGAACAACGAACACGAACACGAACACGAACACGAACACGAACACGAACAACGAACAACGAACATCTAACAACGAACAACGAACAACGAACAACGAACAACGAACAACGAACAACGAACAACGAACAACGAACAACGAACAACGAACAACGAACAACGAACAACGAACAACGAACAACGAACAACGAACCACGAACAACGAACAACGACTAACGAACACGAACACGAACACGAACACGAACATGAACACGAACACGAACAACGAACAACGAACAACGAACAACGAACAACGAACAACGAACAACCAACAACGAACACGAACACGAACACGAACACGAACACGAACACGAACACGAACACGAACAACGAACACGAACAACGAACAACGAACAACGAACAACGAACAACGAACAACGAACAACGAACAACGAATAACGAACATCGAACAACGAACAACGAACAATGAACAAAGAACAACGAACAAAGAACAACGAACAACGAACAACGAACAACGAACAACGAACACGAACACGAACACGAACACGAACACGAACACGAACACGAACAACGAACAACGAACATCTAACAACGAACAACGAACAACGAACAACGAACAACGAACAACGAACAACGAACAACGAACAACGAACAACGAACAACGAACAACGAACAACGAACAACGAACACGAACACGAACACGAACAACGAACAACGAACATCTAACAACGAACAACGAACAACGAACAACGAACAACGAACAACGAACAACGAACAACGAACAACGAACAACGAACAACGAACAACGAACAACGAACAACGAACAACGAACAACGAACAACGAACAACGAACAACGAACAACGAACCACGAACAACGAACAACGACTAACGAACACGAACACGAACACGAACACGAACATGAACACGAACACGAACAACGAACAACGAACAACGAACAACGAACAACGAACAACGAACAACCAACAACGAACACGAACACGAACAACGAACACGAACAACGAACAACGAACAACGAACAACGAACAACGAACAACGAACAACGAACAACGAACAACGAATAACGAACATGAACACGAACACGAACAACGAACAACGAACAACGAACAACGAACAACGAACAACCAACAACGAACACGAACACGAACACGAACACGAACACGAACACGAACACGAACAACGAACACGAACAACGAACAACGAACAACGAACAACGAACAACGAACAACGAACAACGAACAACGAACAACGAATAACGAACATCGAACAACGAACAACGAACAATGAACAAAGAACAACGAACAAAGAACAACGAACAACGAACAACGAACACGAACACGAACACGAACACGAACATGAACACGAACACGAACAACGAACAACGAACAACGAACAACGAACAACGAACAACCAACAACGAACACGAACACGAACACGAACACGAACACGAACACGAACACGAACAACGAACACGAACAACGAACAACGAACAACGAACAACGAACAACGAACAACGAACAACGAACAACGAACAACGAACAACGAATAACGAACATCGAACAACGAACAACGAACAATGAACAAAGAACAACGAACAAAGAACAACGAACAACGAACAACGAACAACGAACAACGAACACGAACACGAACACGAACACGAACACGAACACGAACAACGAACAACGAACATCTAACAACGAACAACGAACAACGAACAACGAACAACGAACAACGAACAACGAACAACGAACAACGAACAACGAACAACGAACAACGAACAACGAACAACGAACAACGAACAACGAACAACGAACAACGAACAACGAACAACGAACAACGAACAACGAACAACGAACAACGAACAACGAACAACGAACAACGAACAACGAACAACGAACAACGAACAACGAACAACGAACAACGAACAACGAACAACGAACAACGAACAACGAACAACGAACAACGAACACGAACACGAACGACGAACGACGAACGACGAACGACGAACGACGAACATCGAATAACGAACAACGAACGACGAACGACGAAAGACGAACATCGAATAACGAACAACGAACAACGAACAACGAACAACGAACAACGAACAACGAACAACGAACAACGAACACCGAACAACGAACAACGAACAACGAACAACGAACAACGAACAACGAACAACGAACAACGAACAACGAACAACGAACAACGAACAACGAACAACGAACAACGAACAACGAACAACGAACAACGAACACGAACACGAACACGAACACAAACACAAACAAACTCTCAAATTCAAATTCAAATTCAAATTCAAATTCAAATTCAAATTCAAATTCAAATTCAAATTCAAACTCGAATTCGAACACGAACACTATCACGAACACGAACACGAACACGAACACGAACACGAACACGAACACGAACACGAACACGAACACGAACACGAACACGAACAACGAACAACGAACATCGAACAACGAACAACGAACAACGAACAACGAACAACGAACAACGAACAACGAACAACGAACAACGAACAACGAACAACGAACAACGAACAACGAACAACGAACAACGAACAACGAACAACGAACACGAACACGAACACGAACACAAACACAAACAAACTCTCAAATTCAAATTCAAATTCAAATTCAAATTCAAATTCAAATTCAAATTCAAACTCGAATTCGAACACGAACACTATCACGAACACGAACACGAACACGAACACGAACAACGAACACGAACACGAACACGAACAACGAACAACGAACATCGAACAACGAACAACGAACAACGAATAACGAACAACGAACAACGAACAACGAACAACGAACACGAACACGAACACGAACACAAACAAACTCAAATTCAAATTCAAATTCAAACTCAAACTCAAACTCGAATTCGAACACGAACACGATCACGAACACGAACACGAACACGAACACGAACACGAACACGAACACGAACACGAACACGAACAACGAACACGAACAACGAACAACGAACAACGAACAACGAACAACGAACAACGAACAACGAACAACGAACAACGAACAACGAACAACGAACAACGAACAACGAACAACGAACAACGAACAACGAACAACGAACAACGAACAACGAACATCGAACAACGAACAACGAACAAAAGTTATTGAAGTACTTAGGTATGCGATTTTTCATCAATTTGTTTTTCGAAAACTACAGTTTTTGAAGTGAAAACTTCTTTAGCGGCGTTGGGTATAAAATCTTAAACTCGCGTCAGGACACGTGGCCTGATCGAAAAAGCGTAAGACGGATGTTTTTTTTTTAGCCCTTATATTTCATGCGGACGGATACCATTCCAAAATATCAAACATGCTGAACGTTAATAATCAAGTTTTCACTTCTGGCACTCCCGGAAACGGAATGCAACACGTCTTTTTTTTTTCAAATTATCGCCTATTTTTTTATCGGGGTTTGGGGGCCCTTTTAACCTCGGGGCCCTGGGCTGCAGCCCATAAAGCCCATGGGTAGATCCGGCCCTGTGTTTAAGTGGTGCTTTAACTACCACTTTTTGTTGCTGTACGTGTAGTTTTTTCCCAAATTATCGATTTTTTTTGTGGATTATAATATTTTAATGATCATTGACACATCTAATACATTAAAATGCTATGTCAAACTTTTAAGAGAGTTTCTACGTACGGTAATTATTAGACATCGGATTATATGCACTAACAAAATGCCAAAATATGCACGCAAATATGCACTAAAAAAGGCCGAAATATGCACTAAAATCTACTGATAGGCCTAAAATATGCACAATACAAAATCAAAAAACTTTTATTATTTTTACTAGCTAAAAAACCCGGCTTCGCCCGGGAGTTGATATGAGATGACGTGGTCGAGTCGAAGTAAAAAAATAAACTATGACGTAAAAAGTAAAAAAAAAAGTTTATTGAAAACATTTTCTCATTATTTACAATACTTGTTTATAAACAACATTTTTCATTTTATTGTCCGGAGTATAATATACAGGGTGTCCCAAAAAGTAGTGATGAACGAAAGCTGGAAGGTAGAGGACCTAGAGGGCTATCCGGATCACCCCCATGTATGTTATGCGATTTTTCGTATTTTCGGAGTTATGACGTTTTTTTCAATTTTTCACCGATCGCCGAGTACTATGATATTTTCACTCATGGTGACGTCAATTATTGCGGAAGATGCTTGATTTTTTTTGTGTGCTAAGCTGAAAGATAGGCCAATTCAGTATGGTAACATTTACTATCGTTAGATCTTTGAATGGAATAAAAAAAAGAATGAAATGCCAAGAAAGATAAAATTACTTAGTATGTTCACCACTTCAAGGGCCCGTAAAAAAATAAAATCACATAAAAAATGTTTTCTGTTTGGCTTTTAAAAACTTGCTCTACCTATCAGGAAGCTACCCTGAAAATTTCATTTTATTATTCAGAAGGCTTCAATCGAAAAATTGAAATCTAAATTTGGTAAGTGCAAAAATTGAATTAACATGATGATTAATAAAAACAAATTAAAACCAATAACAAGGTGTTTTATTACCAGAAATTTTTAAAATGACCCCCGGGTTGCTCAGTGCAAGTGCGACATCACCGTAAAAAGTTGTCTTTTAAATGTCTGTATGCCCTTTTATCATTTTTAATGGTTTCTTCTGCTACTATGAATTTCCCGGCTATTTCGTCCAAATTGTGGCAGTCTCTCGTCTTTGTAGTATCCCCGCGGAAAAAATCAATAGGGTTTATGTCCGGGGACCGTGGAGGCCAGGCTAAAGGGCAAAGATACCCTGAAAGATGGATTGGTCGTTGCAGCCTGCGCATGCGCCGGTGACGCCTGCCTTAAAGCCCGGCCTCCACGGTCCCTCGACCTAAACCCCATTGATTTGTTTCAATGGGGATACTAAAAAGACCTCGGCTACTTAAGAGAATGCCACAATTTGGACGAAATAGCCGGGAAATTCATAGTAGCAGAAGAAACCATTAAAAATGATAAAAGGGCATACAGACATTTAAAAGACAACTTTTTACGGTGATGTCGCACTTGCACTGAGCAACCGCGGGGTCATTTTAAAGATTTCTGGTAATAAAACACCTTGTTATTGGTTTTAATTTGTTTTTATTAATCATAATGTTAATTCAATTTTTGCACTTACCAAATTTAGATTTCAATTTTTCGATTAAAGCCTTCTGAATAATAAAATGAAATTTTCAGGGTAGCTTCCTGATAGATAGAGCAAGTTTTTAAAAGACAAACAGAAAACATTTTTTATGTGATTTTATTTTTTTACGGGCCCTTGAAGTGGTGAACATACTGGGTAATTTTATCTTTCTTGGCATTTCATTCTTTTTTTTATTCCATTCAAAGATCTAACGAGAGTAAATGTTACCATACTGAATTGGCCTATCTTTCAGCTTAGCACACAAAAAAAATCAAGCATCTTCCGCAATAATTTACGTCACCATGAGTGAAAATATCATAGTACTCGGCGATCGGTGAAAAATTGAAAAAAAAACGTCATAACTCCGAAAATACGAAAAATCGCATAACATACATGGGGGTGATTCGGATAGCCCTCTAGGTCCTCTACCTCCCAGCTTTCGTTCATCACTACTTTTTGGGACACCCTGTATACATAATTTTTTCGGATTTCCTACTCTTGAGCAAGCTACATATAGCTGACCGTGAGAGAAGCAGGATTCTTTGAGGTTAATGCCACAACATTATTTTAAAGTTTGTCCTTGCGCTTTGTTAATTGTAAAACTAAAGGCTAATTTTATTGGAAACTGCAGTCTTTTAAATTGAAATGGCAATTCCGAAGAGATCAGAGGTATTCTAGGTATAAATACTGTCTGTCCTTTGGTCTTCCCAGAAATAAGTTCAGCTTCAATGATATTATTCGATAGCTGTTTTACGATCATTCTAGTTCCATTACATAATTTTGGGGAGTTGAGATTTCTGAGTAGTATGATTGGAGTTCCAATTTTCAGACGAAGGCAGTGTAAACTGT
This sequence comes from Colias philodice, assembly GCF_061535455.1. Classification (NCBI taxonomy): domain Eukaryota; kingdom Metazoa; phylum Arthropoda; class Insecta; order Lepidoptera; family Pieridae; genus Colias; species Colias philodice. The sequence goes on from NC_143090.1 coordinate 9,854,939, forward strand.
AATGGCATTCCTGGTACTTGGAAATTCAGTGGGGAAGTTTTTCGCTGTTCAAATTAAACTAACTCTGGTGTGCGACACCGGGCTCTTATATATTCAGAGACACTTCAGAGAGCTAGGCTCTAGAATATTCGAGAAAATTTGAAAATATTTTCTCTCTCACACCTTCTAGAGTATTCTGGTCATTATCGTCCGCCATAATAAAAGGTTCTATAGCGGTAGCATTTGTAGTAAAAGCGCAAAATTTAAAAACCTTAATTTTTTAATGTTTTGAGAACTAATTTGGATAACTAATTTTATGTCGCTTTAACTCCAAAATATAAGTTAGCTAATGACGTATAAATACACAAAATTTAATAACTTTATTATAGCAACAAATTAAATTTAAGACTTTATTGAAATTGGAATTTTAAATTTCATGTCACTACTACACATGCTACAATTGCTCGCAACGCTTTTGGAAATTCAACCCAAACAATCGTTGTCCTGAATGAAGTTTAAATATTCGATAACAGATGGCGCCACTATGTAGGGTTGGAAAGTTCCTTATATCTTCTGTAGCGGTAGCGTATGAAGTAAAGGCACGAAATTTAAAAAATAAATTTTTAAATATTTTGAGAACTAATTTGGATAACTAAAATTATGTCGCTTTAACTCCAAAATATACGTTAAATAATGACGTCTAAATACACAAAATTTAAATTTAAGATTTTATTGAAATTGGAATTTTCTATTTCGCGCCACTACTACACATGCTGCAATGGCTCACAACTATGGAGACTATAATACACTAAGTTCAAATATTCGATAACAGATGGCGCCACTGCACTTAATTTCCAAGTTGAATGGTCGGAAAGTCCCTTATATCTTTAAAAACATGCCCTTTAGATTAAAACGGGTACTTTCTTGTTCGAGGGGGGACAAAGGGCTATCACACCACATAAGTCCCTTTATCGTGTCGGGACTCCTTTTTAAGTTTTATCGGCACGCACATTTTATCGACTTAGTTTTATTATATATATACCTAGATATATTTAAATCAAAGATTGTACAAAAACAGTGAAATTTTCTTGAAAGTATAGTTTTTGTGCCAATATACAATTAGGGCGCTTGTGCACTACAAGGAATTTTACTGTCCGGCATTCCGATTTTTTACGGTCCGGTGTGGCATGAAAAAACCGATGAATTGCTTGTGCACCTGTCCGTCTTTACTCGGATCAGTGCGGTACAGTTCAAGGAAGTTTGGCGGTATAATGCTATCATAAATGATTGTTTTTGCATTTTACAAGAAACGATTAAAAATATAGAAGGTGAAATATTATATTACTTCGTTATAATAAAAAGTAAAGTTCCGTAAGAGATTTAAAATGCGTGTTTCACTTATTTATTTTAATCGGTGACGAGGAGCTAAATCTATTCCCACTTGAACTTTAACTTACCAACACTTACTTAGATAATAATTATAGGTCAATGCTTGGTCAATGTATATAAAATAACAATACCGACGTAAAGACGTATACGACCAAAGTAAAACAAGAGCTTGCTTTCAATTGGCATATGCAGTAAAAACAGTAAAATCCAAGCAAGTGGGCATTCGAAAACAATATACCTACAGCGACTCGTAGACACAAAAAACCATCCGGAATAGGGAAAAGTAAAATGTCGGACAGTAAAATTACGTATAGTGCACAAGCTAGTATTTAGATTAATTGTACGGTCCGGTATGGCACGCAATTAATCTAAATACTAGCTTGTGCACTATACGTAATTTTACTGTCCGACATTTTACTTTTCCCTATTCCGGATGGTTTTTTGAGTTTACGAGTCGCTGTAGGTATAATATTGTTTTCGAGTGCCCACTTGCTTGGATTTTACTCTTTTTATTGCATATGCCAATTGAAAGCAAGCTCTTGTTTTACTTTCTTTTAGCTGGCAATGTGATTTGAAAAGTCGGTATTGTTATTTTTATATACATTGACCTATAATAATTATTATCTAAGTAAGTGTTGGTAAGTTAAAGTTCAAGTGGGAATAGCTTTAGCTCTTCGTCACCTATTAAAATAAATAAGTGAAACACGCATTTTAAATCTCTTACGGAACTTTACTTTTTATTATAACGAAGTAGGTAATATAATATTTCACCTTCTATATTTTTTACTCGTTTCTTGTAAAATGCAAAAACAATCATTTATGATAGCATTATACCGCCAAACTTCCTTGAACTGTACCGCACTGACCCGAGTAAAGACGGACAGGTGCACAAGCAATTCATCGGTTTTTTCATGCCACACCGGACCGTAAAAAATCGGAATGCCGGACAGTAAAATTCCTTGTAGTGCACAAGCGCCCGAGTCCTAATACAAAATTGCGCTGGACGAAAGCTAGTATTTTTACGTTTGAACGCGATCATCGTGTAGTCGAGTAGCAAAGGCTGAAAGCGCTCAAAGTGGAAACATTATAGGACCTTATTATCTCGTTATCGTCTACTCCACCAATTCTAATCTAGTATCATGGGCTTCCCGACTACTACGCGCGGGAAAAACGTACTTTAGTAATTTTGTGTCTGACGGAGCAGCGCAACACGTCCTACTCCCTAAGAGCGTATACGCACTATGCGTATACGCTCTTAGGTCTGCAGTAGCCGCATCGCAGTGCGCATAGAAATGAATATTACGTACATAATTGTGCTTGCGGTCAGCCGGACGGCTACCCGCAATGCGGCTACCCGCATAGTGCGTATACGCTCTAAAGCGCGGAGCGCGGTCTACCGTAACAGCGTTTGCGCTCCCGTATATAATCGAAAATTCTAGAGAACTTTAAAATATTCCATTACTTTCATAAATCATATAATATGTATTTTTTTGATTGCAAATTTTTAAGCATAAATCTATCATTTTCATTTAATGTGTATTTTTTATTTATTTTTTACTCTGTTGTATGTTTTAGAAATTCGACGCCAAATACACATAAAATTTCTTCAAAGTGAGGCTATTTTAACTTAGATTTTCTTTGAATTTTTGAATAAAAGTACTTTAATTGCCTCGAGCATATTTTAGGATGTCTCAGTGTCTTTACTGTTGTATATTTTATATGAAAACTTCTTCTTTTAAATTCCGTGTAAACTACAAAGACACGAACGTCCTGCATGGAAAAAATTGAAACACGCCTCAGATCCATTGAAATGTTACATTTTTTATAGACTACAGGCCCGTGTTGAAAAAATTATGGGTCATTTGACCCACCAGGTGACCTATCTAGAACGATATAAGAGCATAAAATAATAAGATTCAGCACTATGACGTCACTTGTAAGCTGTCCACCTGAGTGCAGATGAGAATTCGAAGGTTCAGGTAGAGATTTTCTCCCCTTGTCTCCATGATTTTTGTACGGCGTTGCGTTGTAATTGATTAAAAGTAGTATAGAAATAGTATGACACAGATGCCGTACAAAATCAAATGACCAAATTTACCCCGGCAACTGTCGAAAAATAAAAATAAATTCCGACTTTGTGCACCACCATTTTTGTACGGCATCTGGGTCATACTATTTCTATACTGCTTTTAAGCCATTATTCCGCAACGCCGTACAAAAATCATGGAGACAAGGGGAGAAAATCTCTACCTGAACTTTCGAATTCTCATCTGCACTCAGGTGGACAGCTTACGAGTGACGTCATAGTGCTGAATCTTATTATTTTATGCTCTTATATCATTCTAGATAGGTCAGGTGGTGGGTCAAATGACCCATAATTTTTTCAACATGTCTATTAGCCCTAACCTTGCATTTTTTAGAGGACGCAATTTTGTTTTTTTGATGTGTAGGGGGGGGTCAGTGTGAAGCTAAAACCAAGTTTGTGGGGTCGCCACCCTTGTCCCACGGCCGCCATCTTGAAAATAGCGGTTGAAATGGTTTTTACGATATATCTCTTAAACTATTTAACTGATAAAAAAATATCGTTAACATTATTTGTTGCAAATTAAATTCTCTACAACTTTGGTGTAGTAACTTTTAGTCGTAGAACTATAAATAAAGAAGTTATAAGCGAAAATGTTCAGAAATTAGAGCCATTTATATTTTTCAATAAAACTTTTTTTTATCATTTTACGAAGAAATGATATTAGACCATTTTTGAAGATTGTTTTTCGAGGAACAACTTTTGTGTGTTTTATAATCCGATGTCTAGTAATTATTATGGGATACGGATGTCGGATACGGAAGGGATCGCCCTGCTTGATATACCTAATATATTGTGTTTGTGACCATTATGATGTGTACGACGTATGTCTTTAAAATCTATATGAAGTTTATTAATATGGGTTCAAAATGAAAAGAAAGTTCAATGGAAAATGATTTCTGCAATATGCGCTAGGCATAGGAAGAATGAATAAAACAAACAAAAACGAAATAATTGTGTATTTGAGATTCATACATTTTACAAAAATATTACTCATAAACGTAAATATAAAAATAATCAATTACAAAATATAAAAATGCACTTATCAACATAATTAAGTTAATGAGAATATTTGGCATGTTTTGTTAATTTATTATCATTTTTCTATAAGCTAAACACTGGAAGAACGTAAATTATAGTTCACAATGAATACTTTTTAAGTTATTTAGTAACCAAATCACCACATAATTATTGTGACACTCACATTATGTTATTACTTCTTACCAACTAGCTAAGTTCATAATTTTATTTAGCTACCCACATTAAACACCGTTTTACACATTTAGTGACGTCACGCATCATTGATTCTTCAAACTCGCTCCATGAATACGTAATTACGGAAAAATACGTAAAGATAGTATTACGATATTAGTTAATAAGTTTAAAACATACATATTTTATTTCACATTTCACATATCTATACATTCAATAGAACTACATAAAACAGCTACTATTTTAAGTCTACAATTCAGTATGTCTGGCCAAAATCCTTCCTTCAAGATCTGCGTGCATTTTTTCAACTTTCAAAGTGTGTTTCTTGATAGTTTGTTGCGTGTCTGCGAAGTGATCCATCTTGTCGCCCGTGGCTGCCACCTGAACATGAATATTGAAGAAAATTTATGAATAAAGTTTATTTAATGTCGATCAAACTATTATATTTTTTACTAGCGGTCTGCCCTGGCTTCGCCCGTGGTACCTACATGTTAAAACTATCCTATCTCTCAAGTTGGATCGAACTGCACATGGTGTGCGAATTTTATTATTATCGATTAAGTGGTTTAGGAGTCCATTGAGGACAAACATTGTGACACGAGATTTATATTAAAATAGTTTAGGCTGCCGATTCTTCGCTATTGATTTGGAGATAAATTATAAACTCATAGACAGACAGAAATAAATGCGGAATACGTGAAATGGAACTTTAAATAACATTTGCTTCTGTTAAGAAGAACATAAACAGCTGAACTGATTCTGATGAAAATGATAGATGAATAAAGGCAAGAATGGTGAAATGGATACAAAGCTAGTAAAATATAACAGAAAATTTGCAAATAAAAAACAAAAAGCCATTAACCTTGCTATGGTGTTTCTCAAGTTTGCTTACATGGTCGGCGTGCAATGTGCGCAACTTCAGAAGTCGCGACTCGTAATGTTGCAACTCCACCTATAATGTTATACGAATTACAGCTTTATTAGTAAGGCAAAAGGTCGTATTTTGAAGAACATTTTTTTACAATTAGAAATAACTAAATACATATCAATGAATTGACAATAATTTGTTTTGGCGGAGCGGAGAAAGCAACAAGTAACATAATACAACAGAGAAAAAAAACAAACTTAGAAAAATGGTGGATATCTTTTATAAAATACTGTTTCCCACGGTTTTACTCGCAGTGCTCCGCTCCTGTTGGTCTTAGCGTTATATAAATATATAGCCTATATAGCTTTCCACGATAAATGGGCTATTTAACACCGAAAGAATATTTCAAATCGGACCAGAAGTTCCTGTCATTAACGCGTTCAAAGAAAGAAACAAACAAACTCTTCAGCTTTATAATATTACAAGTATAGAATTGATGTCACATTAATAAATGTAAGAACAATAAATATAAGAATAAATAAATACATTTTAATACATTTGGTGTTTTATTTACTACTAGCTTGATTTGTCTATGGTTATTCCTAATTCTGATTTTCTGATGAAAATAACCGGGTTTTGTCCGGATAGTATTCAAGTTAATATTTGAGGTTGAGTATCAAGTAGAAATGGTTAATATCTAAAAGTAAAATAATAAAAAAAAATACCTTCAATGAAGCCAACTCATCAACAGTGAAGTTAGCAGCAGTAGCCATTTTCCACAGACCTTGCACTTTAGGCTCAATGAATTCTTTGTTTGTTGGTCCTAAAACAAAACAAATACAATACAGTACAATTATATCAATAAAGTAGCTGTCAATTTTTTTAACAGCAAGTGTTTTTATAACAACTTGCACTACCACCTCCGCATGATTAACTTTATATGATTATAAAGCATAATTTTTGGTATATAGAAAATCGTAAAATTTGCAATAACAAATGAATAAGTAATATATATATTGATAATTAAGAAATTGTCAAAGGTATTTTTTATGAACCAGCAATAATTTAGTATATATATAATAATATTACCTCTAGCTGCAATCCTCTCCAGTCTGTCAAACCCGTCCCTTAAGCCCCTGTGCTTGTCGCGCACCAGGTTGGACTTGTCAATGTAATCCTTTGTCAAGTTCTCCCCGTTGTCGTTCACGTAGTTGATTTCATTGAATTTATCAAGTTCCTCGTCATTTACTGCATCTGGAGAAAAATATGTTATGAGCGTTTTGTTGTATAACGAAGTCTAACTCGATTTCGATTAATTATTGATCTCATACACTAGCAACTAGCAAGTTAGCAACAGCTTCAAACATGTAATAAATGGATAAAATATTGGTTATTAAAAAAAAATTGGTTGTCTGTAAGTCGCTTTACTGACGATAGTTGAACGTGACAACGTCTGATTGTGCTTCTTTGTCGCTCGTTCCGCGCTCTCGCTTGCACTTCAAGCCTTGGAACGCCTCAGAGCGAGGTAACGCCGCATGAGTCATGTTTTTTCATGCGTGCAGCCGGCTCTATCGAATTATAAGACGTTGTCACGTCAAAAATATTTCAATAAAGACTAGACACAATTTTTTGGTAAAAGTATTGTTTAAAATTAATATTAATAATCGTTATAATATAATATAATATAATTTAATCGTTAAAATATAACGTATCTAAAATAAGAAAATATAGGTAGGTAGCTTTTACAATATTTTAATGAAAATATAATCTTAAAAAAAAAAAACTTATATTATGACTTCTATATTTTTGACGATTTTCAAATCGATATATGTTTTTATTTAACTAGACCTTCTCAAGACAATTTTTTTTTTACCAAATTACTCTACAAATTACCGCCAACAACTAATTTTAATTCAATAATATAATATTTAAATAGCAAAATAAACTTATTATAAGTCGCCATCGCCGCGGGACTTTTTTCGTAGTGTAGTATGTAATTTGACATTTGACAGTCAGTGACTCAGTGACATATTAGCCAACTGCCAAATGCCAATTTGAAATATTTATTTTCTGTAAAGCTCCGTTTGTTTATTAATTAATATTCAACAAAAATTACAATTTGATGATATGGACGTAAAAAAACATATTTTTACTTGTGTTGAAAAGAAATGTTTCATGGAATTAATTAAAAAATACAGAAGAGTGATAGAAAATGAAAAGTCGGACGCTTTTTCGTTATCGATAAAGAATGAAGCATGGAACAAGGTTGCTGCAGAATTCAACGCCAGTCCTCAAGTTTCAATTCAGGTAAATTATATTAACATATTAAGTTTATTATACACGTCACTTTCAATTCAAATTAGCATCAAGTTATCACTTACCAGCGGACATAGGTCAAAACATAAAATGACAACGTTTATATGTATTTTATTTTAACTATATTTTATATTAAGGCCACACACAAACAACTCCGTCGTTTGTGGATGAATTTGAGGCAACGTCAGCGAGAGATAACACGAGATCGTCAACAACAACAACAACCATTGGCCAATGAGGGAGAGCCCTCATATGATCTCCTTTCTGATCCTGATATTTCTATGAACAACTTTGAAACAATTCAAGGTAAAAGAGGTAGTTTCTATGAGAAATATAACGCTTCAGATTCTTTTTACGCATAAGGGAACAGAGAAAGATGAATTTGCATGTAATTTTTATCCAAAACTTCTAGTTTAATTTTTTTGAGGTGAAAACTTCTTTAGCGGCGTTGGGTATAAAATCTTAAACTCGCGTCAGGACACGTGACCTGATCGAAAAAGCGTAAGACGGATGGATATCAAACATGCTCAACGTTAATAATCAAGTTTTCACTTCTGCCGTCACTCCCGGAGTGCAACCCGTCTTTTTTATTTAACTAAGGGCTGATTTTTCAATCCTTGGTTAAAACTTATTCATCAAATAACATATGAAACTACCATTTCAAAAATGTATTCTAATTGTCCGTATTTGACAGTTTACAGGTGACATTTTAAAATGTTCGTGTAATACTTTATTGGACAGATAAATTTTAACCAAGGATTGAAAAATCGGCCCTTAATCATATTGAATTGAATTACAACAAATTCATTTAATATCCCATGTTACAATGAGCCATGAGGCGACTCATTGTTATTTCTAGATGAGTCAATTATATCCCCTTTGGATAGTGGTTCACCACAGGAAAGACAAAAAGAACCCAAAATAAAATGAAAGTAGAGAATCTCTTATCTATCTCAAGACAGCACCTACCAAATCCCTCAGACTTCAGCCAAAACACAAAATATATAATATAAGCTGAATTCCATAGATACACAAGAATGCAGGGTTAGTGAACAGCAAGCCACTGAGAAACACGAAATAGAGATGCAAATCCTCAAGGATCAGCTTCGAGAAGATATGGCTAAAGTAGACCCAGCCGGACTTATCTTGAGGCACAAACAAGATTTACAAGGTGATAACCTCTATTGTAAATATCAAATGTATTCAGAATGATGTAACATTTTATGATTATAGTGGAGTCAATTTAATAGGCAACATTTGATGTCTATCAATTTTATCTTCGAAGAGAGGTAACCTGCTTAAAAACATTGATTAAATTAAATTAATGGATATGGATTCGAAACATTGTCAATCGAACTTGAAACACATGTCATTTTTAAAATTCATCAGGAGAATCCCTGTCCCAGTAATATACTTTCTTTCGTAAATTTAATTAGCAAAATAAGACAAGTATCTACATGTGTAATTAAAAAAACACAATGCATTTAATAATAATTTAGGATGATTTTTATTCACAAATAATGCATTCCATTCTATAGTCCTTTTCACTTAGGATGATTCCTGTGACACTTCATCGTGTTCCGAACTACGTTTTTTATGTTTAAAACGCCAAAATAATTTTAGTGCATAATATTTTTATTTTATGGCGGCATTATTACCAAAAATATAAAAATAATCAAAAACAGTATTGTTTAGTTTAATATACTTAATGAAAAATAAAATAACACAAAAATATAATATCTACGCAATTCGTGTACATGAAATGGATCGTTGAAAAATCATAGAGTTGGAAAATCATATAATCGGCGCCCATCTTGTGATCGTTTGACAATTGAGTCAATCGTCTGTACGAGTGCGTCAGCCTTGTATACAAGTTGCATTTTTATATTGATACTTTAGGCCGGGTCCACATTTGTAGCATTTCGGTGTATCGTATCTCCGTTGCGTGGCCTCGGCGCGTATCATGATCGCTAGTTTGGACGCAAGATGATACCCGTTGATGATACACACCGTATCTGATACGGCCCGATCCGCACTAACCGTGTATCATGATACCCCTTGTATCTGATACGCGTATCACGATCGGTGGTATGGACGTATTTTGATACTGTATTACGATACGATATACGTGATACACCGCGAACCATCGTGTGTCGGTTTTTCCGCGATCATCAAAGAGGATACACATCGTATCGCTCAAGTTTGGACGTGAATGCAATTGATACGCGATCATTGCCTGTGTTCCCGCACACTGAAAGAAACGCGTATCAGGAAAAGATATGAGGATAGGAAGAAAACTGGAGCGTCCATTGTCGCCGATACATTGAGATGATACAGCATTTGATAAGTATGGACGCGTTTTTTTTCAAGATACGCCTTTATAATACGATATGGACAAATGAGCGTCCATATTTATGATACAAATACTCGATACGATACGACTGATCGTGATACGTCAAGATGCTACAAATGTGGACCCGGCCTTACGTGGTATTCTGTTATTGTCACTAATTGTTATTGTTGACTTTTGTTGCTGTTGTTTGCTAAGTTTCCTTAGTTAATTGTTGGCGAAATGCCGAAAAAACTAATTTTGGTACTTTATTCAAATCGATTTCATTTCCATTTAAAATATTATCGATTATCGGAAACAATTGATACGATTTCAGTAAAGACATCTCTACACGTGTCAAAAATCGATGTGTCACAGAAATCATCTTAGGTGGAAAGGACTATAGATGTGAGATTTCGATTTTTAGAGTAAATACCAGAGACTGGTATTTAAAAAGAAAAAAGGTTTATTGACACAAAATTGTAGCGACTTTAGCTCTTTAAATCAGAAATTGTTTATTATGTTTAGAATGGTTTATCAGTAAAATCAAATCTTAAAATAACTTGTATTGGTCATAAATTTAATAATATGTAATCGTAGTTGAAAAAAGTTAAGCAAATGTGCAGTTCTAACCAAATGAAATAATTTATTATTCTATGTCGTCGTTACTAGTTTATGTTGTTGAATTTTGTTGAACTGTCAAATGTTGCCTATTAAAATGGCTCTACTATAATTATAAGGCAGTTCAATAAAGAAACGAATCTTCAATGGCGGCGCTTATCATTCCCTCTCGCTTACACACGGCCGTACGGCATGCAAAAATAAAATGGAAAAATAAAAAATAAAATCACTAAAATGTATTTGATTTTCCGTAGCTGTTTTTATCATAAATTTACAATGACAATTATGCATTTACGAAAGTAAAATAATAATGTTTTATTGGAATTTGACAAAATATGTTCTTTGGGAAAAGTTGTTCAGTTTTATGGGCTCATTACAAATATTATGGGGATTTTGTTACATTCTGTATACGTAAATATGATAATTCATATAAATACCATAACAAAAAAGTTTGTCAACAAACAATTAGAAATAATTAATAAAATAATTATCCATTTACGTTATTTTTATTTTCTTTTTTGCTGACCCTACCATACGTCAGTGTCAGCTTTGGCCGCCATTGAAGATTCGTTTCTTTAATGAACTGCGTAATATATATTTTTTTTATTTCAGATACGTACAAATGGATGCCAGAGTAATTAATTTAAATATTCATAATAAAAAAAGGCTCAACTTGTACATTTAACTGAATTAAAAACACAATATTTAATATAAGTTGACTTCCATAGATACACAAGATTGCAGGGTTAGTGAACAGCAAGCCACTGAGAAACACGAAATAGAGATGCAAATCCTCAAGGATCAGCTTCGAGAAGATATGGCTAAAGCAGACCCAGCCGTACTTATCTTGAGGCAGAAACAAGATTTACAAGGTGATAACCTCTATTGTACATATCTAATGCTAATGTTTTTAGATGTTAGATTTGCATTTTTAGAGTAACATCTCTGGTATTTAAAAAGAAAAAAAAGGTTTATTGACACAAAATTGTAGCGATGTCAGTTCTTTAAATCAGAAATTGTTTATTATGTTTAGAATGGTTTATCAGTAAAATAAAATCTTAAAATTACTTGTATCGGTCATTATTATTCCGTGTCTCTTGACACCTCTCAAGTATGAGTCAATTATTATCACCTTTGATTAGTGGTTCACTACAGGAAAGACAAAAACCGAAAATGAAATGAAAGTAGACAATCTATCTCAAGACAGCACCTACCAGATCCCTCTGACTTCATCCTCAACCCAAAATATATAAGTTGACTTCCATAGATACACAAGAATGCAAGGATAGTGAACAGCGAGCCAATGAGAAACATGAAATAGAAATGCAAATCCTCAAAGAGCAGCTTCGAGAAGCTAAGGCTAAAGCAGACCTAGCCGTACTTATCTTGAGACACAAACAAGATTTACAAGGTAACAACTTCTATTCTAAATATCCAATGTATTCAGAATGATGTAATATTTTATGACAATTATGTTTTTTTTTATTACAGATACAAATGGATGGCAGAGTAATTAATTTAAATATGTATTCATAATATAAAAAGTCTGAAGTTCTACCAAACAATGTAACTAAATAATAACGAGGGCGCAATCAACATTTGACCGCCTCCTTGGTATAGTGGTTGACGCGTGCACGTAGAACCGAGGGGTCCTGGGTTCGATTCCCGGTGGAGCGAAGAAAAAAAAAATGTCTCGGTCGGGCAGGACACAGAAGGCTGATTGTCTACTTGTCCCTAAAAAAATCGATCAGTGAAACAGATGTAAGTATGGATAATGCATCTGCCCCTTACCCCACTTGGGGACACGGGACTTCACAATCAACATATTATAACTGAAACAATGTTGCTGAAAACTATGAATAAATGTTGCTTTGTAAAAAAACAATGCTTTTAAGGCGAGTACATTAATACATGCCTTATCAACTATGAAAAATGGAAAAAAAATCCTCGACTACACAGTGGCTTCTGTTGTACATATGACTGTATTGTTAATTGTAGAATTACGATTTTATTATTTTTTACCTCTGTTTCTGTAATCGTAGATTACTTACATGTCGTAAATAAGTTTTAAATGTAATAATATTTTTTACGAAATAAATTGTATATAGATATTTCGGTATTTTATTTTTGTATCCTCAACTACAATCCTTACTAGTCCTTTGTAATAAATGCGAAAGCTGTCTATCTGTCTGTTTGTCTCTTCTTCTAATCTAAACCAGTGAACCGAGTGACCAAAAGTAACTTTGTCTGTCTGTCTGTTACTCAATCACGCCTTAACTACTGAACCAATTTGCATGAAATTTGGTATAGAGATATTTTGATACCCGAGAAAGGACATAGGCTACTTTTTACCCCGGAACATAGGATAGGTTTTATCCCGGAAATCCCACGGGATGGGAACTATGCGGGTTTTTCTTTGACTGCGCGGGCGAAGCCGCGGGTGGAAAGCGCGGGTATTTATATAAATTTTTTCTAACACCGTGAGTGTAGTATACGGAGGTATGTTTATACATTAGGTTTAAGTAACAATAAGATTAAGCAGTACACATTTTAAAGAAAATGAACATAAGGAATAATATTTAGTACTCCATTGCAACATAACAGAAATACAAAAAACACACATTAAGCTACTTTTAAATAATTTTATGATACTGGGAACGCACCTTTTTTTTTTCATAAAAAAAACTTGATGCAAATGAAATAGACAGTGGTAAAACCTGTCATAGTATTTACTTGAAGTGTGTGCACAAAGATCCCTTGCCGAATACCTAGTCACTACATAGCACAGTATTACAATATTATTTCCTACAGTAAGGAATCGCCTTTGATGTCGCGCGATGCCGCCGCCAGCGTAGGTACTTACGCTGCCAAACGAAAATACGCTAGGGTTGCAACAAATGGGAAATAAAACAATTGTGATTATTAATATTATGATGAAATCATTTATTCATATTATGTACATTCAAAATAATTGCGATTATTAAATCTGATGTAGGGTAAGTCCGGGGTAGTTGGCCATAGTTTTTTCTAAGCTCTATCAGTAATGAAATACTTGTGTTTTTGTGATTGTATGTATTTTTTAATAAACTTTGAAGATTCAACTATGATATTCTAAACATGAAAGTAACAATTTCTAATAAGATCACCTAATTAATTTAAGTTTTTTAAAAATCACAATTGGCCATCTCTCCCGAGGTGTCCGGGCGTGATGGCCATGGCACTAGAGGTAAGATGGCCATAACTCAATTCTAGGCTAAGGATTACTTTTTAGTCTAATTTTTTAGTTTGAAGTCTTCTTTTCTCTTCTTCGCCGCGTTTTTTTTTTTGGTTAATGTATCCGCCTTTTCAGTTGACGTCACTTTGGAGACTGGTTTAGAATATTTTTAAGCAAGCACGTGTCCCGGACGTCTGTTAAGCTGTAGTTCAGCTTCATCCATGTTAAATAAGTAGTTGGGGGTAACATCTCATTGTCTTGAATAAAGAACGCATTCAAGTAGTTGAAAGTATGCATCAACTTCTGATCTGTTCATAGTGTTGGCTCTAGCCAAAGAAACTCCTTTTGACTTCCTAAGGCTAATCACTATTTCTGCTTTAGAAGATCTGTTACCTGCAGTCATATCCCGCTTTTTGATTTTGTTGGTTAAATTTATGCTATAATTTAACTGTTCGGCTTATTCTTTGGCTATTCGCTCACGTCATCCATCGTTAAAGGAATTATTTTTCTTTATTCTTCTTTTTAATGAATGCCTAAAAAAGTTTAGGTATTTGGTACTGGAGTCCTGCCGCGCGTACGTTTATGCTATCATTACAGCATTAATAGCTGCTTTTAGCTATTTTTCCGATCTTTCACGACCACTTCCTTTCTCCTGTTTTTATTAAGCATTTAAAACAAATCTAAAAATAAATCAATTATTTGTACAAAACGTGATTTTTATACTATTACACTATGGCCATCATATACCGACTAGAATTGGCCATCTGTCCTTATATTCCAGGAGAGATGGCCACAACAAAAAACTAAAACAAGTAATGACTTGAAGCAAATTATTTTGAGGTTATAAGGTAGCACTGCTCGTATACTTTACAACAAAGACAAATATCACCATTGTTTTAAGAAACCAACACCACAATTCCGTAAAATAGTTGACATCTAAAAAATATTCAAGCTATTTGAATCAAAAAACAAAGGATTTACTTATATTTTCTTCGTTTTTCGCTTAATATTTTGCCGTACTTTTGTCCTCACGCACGACGAGCAGCGAACTAAGCGGTAAACAGTAACAGTTAGTGAGCGAGTCACTGAAATATTTCGATAGGCCATCTCTCCCTTATGGCCATCTACCCCGGACTTACCCTAATTATTTGTTCATAAATATATAATTACAGATATTGCACTGATAAATATTATTTACGTGGACACTTTATTTTTGGATGTTCTTAATTGTATATTATAACATTTAACTAAGTAATGCATTCGCATTGGGATGTACAATCTGATTAGAAATTAATGAGGACAACATATACATAGCTTTCATTTTAATTCAACAGATACAATTAATACAATCTTTCTGAAATATTGTTTCCTTCTGGGATTTCAATGTAGATTTACATCCGTAAACGGAACAGTTTGTGCGCGCCATAATAGAATATGTAAGTACCTATGTATAATAAAATTATTACACAAAAAATACGACTGCGTCGTCCTTTCGCGCTAGGTAAAGCAAACTAAGCGTGTTTGCTTTACGCGGCCCGCGTCGCCCGACCCCCGCCATTTCCCCTCCGTTTCTCTGCACAAGTACATTCGTCGCACTACTGTAGGAAATATGGTAATACTGTGCTACATAGTATAAAACAAAGTCGCTTTCTCTATCCCTATGTCCCTATGTATGCTTAAATCTTTAAGAGCTAGCGCGCACTAGCAACTTTGTCTCCGCAACTATTTTGTCTCTCCACCCATGAGCCAGTATGAAAGTGCGCGCACGTAGCGACGCGCAACTCCGCATACAAATTGATGGCAGAGACAAAATAGTTGCGGAGACAAAGTTGCTCGTGCGCGCTGGCTCTAAAACTCGCAACGGATTTTGATGCGGTTTTTTTTAATAGAACGAGTGATTCAAGAGGAAGGTTTTAGTATATAATTTATTAGGTTTTATACAAAGTGGGCGAAGCCGCGGGCGGTAAGCTAGTATTATATAAAAAAAGCACTTACTCTTATATCCATCAATTTCGCCAGCCTCCATGTTGACCAGCAAGTCGTAATACTGATCGATCTTTTCCTGATGATGAGTGAACTCCTCTCTCAAAGCAGCCAACTCCTCACTGGTGAAGCCCGAGGCCTCTGCTTTCGCCCATAACATGTTCAATTTCTTATCTTTGAAGAGACTCTTGTTTATATATCTGTCTGAAGCTGCGTTGTATGACTGAAACAATTAAATGGACACACAATTCTTAATGGACTACCTTAGCTTAGTAATGTGTAGATAGAGATGTGCATTTCTATGTACATGTAAATAAATAAATATTTTTGGACAATTTTTCACACACAGCTCAATCTGAAACTATACTAAGCTTTTGCTAGTGTTATGGAAACCAAATGGCTGATAAACATACATAATATATACTTTTAAATAAATACTTTTATAGATAATTAGCACCCAGACACAGTGCAAACATCTATGTTCATCACCTAAATATTAGCCCTGGGTGGGAAATGAACGAAAACAAACGAACGGCTTGGAAGGCAGGGTAGTGACCCTGCCTTCCAAGCCGGCATGACCGGTTGGCTTGGTTGGTAGTGACCAACCAAGCCAACCGGTCAGTCAAGTCATGTGTATTTATCATTAAATTGTATGTTTTATATAATATGATTTCTGACTTCAAAGTGAAGCTACATAAACTAACTTACTACATACAAATACAAATATACAAGACAGCAGCTGTATCTGCATAACTCATTAGATTTCATAGCACTATGTTAATGTAGATTTATTTTAATTTAATTATTAAAAAGTGAATATCAAACTGAATGGTATGTTATAGTAATTATAGTAATATAGATGGATTCCGCCCACTTTATTTTAAATTATGTAATTACTCCTATTTCCTTTCCAAACCTGTTTTATTTATTAATTCTACCATGATGAATGACGAATTATTGTGCATTGATTGTGTACCTTTTGTAATTTACCTACTCAGGCGATTAAGAATTTTGTTAACAAACTAGCCGTGCTCCGCGGTTTCACCTGTGTGGCTCCCTTTCTGTTGGTCTTAGCGTGATGATATGTAGCCTATAGCCTTTCTTGATAAATAGGCTATCTGACACAGAAAGAATTTTTCAAATTGGACCAGTAGTTCTCAATATTAGCACATTTAAACAAACAAACATGCAAACTCTTAAGCTTTATAATATAAGTATAGATGAATTATAATACTTACTGGATCTTGTTTCTGCCTGCCCATGGAGTTGTCTTCAAAATGCTCTCGAAGTCCATAGTTGCTCATGATAGTTGTGAGTTTCCTTCTCAATTCTGCTTCCTTCAAACCCTCCTTATCCCCACCTTCACTCTTCATTCTCTTATATGTTAATTCTAATTTATCTTGAATCATTAGATCACTGTATAAGGACTTTAGCTTTGGTTCTGTTAAACGCTGAAAGGAAAATGGAAAAAATGTTTTGTACTTGTCTTTAAAATAAATAAATTGATTATTTCTATTTGTAACTACTGACTTAATTTACAAGGAAAATTAGGTTACTAAATTAAATTATAATTAAGTAGTAATAAAAAAAAATTGGTTCCAAATTCAAAAAAATGAGTTCTTATCTGAATTACCTGTTTATTATTTTTTCAATTTTTTTAATGGCTATATAAGTTTCCCATATCATAACATCAACAAACATAAGCTGCTGTTCCAGAGCTTCATATTTAAACCAGAGAACTTCAAGATAACCGGGTTCATGAATTTCTCTTTGATAACAAAGAAACAGTGATAACAGAAAAATCAATAAAATAACTGTAACATACCTGTTGAGCTTTAGTCCAAAGCAAGTTTAATTTATTCATTCTAAATGGTTTATCCAACTTTCTGAAGTTTACTTCTTCGGGATCTTTGGAATTCGCAGATCGGGAATATTTATTTTCACCCAAAACACATTGAAAAATAAAAAGTGCGGCGACTACGCCGAAAAATAGGCGGAATCCCATTTTAATTATGAACAAAAAATGAGTAGAGGAAAAAAGCCAGAACTTTATAAACCAAACAATTATTACAAAAATTAAATTGGATATATTTATATTTCAATTTCTTTCTAATTTTAATAATTCACTTCTCAAAAACACATCAGCATCACCAATCACATCAAAATAATTATAATTTGACGTGTATGACAGACTAAGAACAAAATGAGTAATGACAGACGACAGTGCTGACTGCTGACTGCTGTTTGTCGGCGCCGTTCAACAAATTAAAATTCACACGAAATAGGCATGACGAAAGATTTTGAAATCCTCTTCCATTATGTGTGTATACGTTTACAATACAAGAAAAACCCTATATTTCGGTAATATACTTAAATTTAACGAAGATAAAAGCCATTTTCCAAAAAAATATTTATTAACTGTGCCAAAACAGCTCGCAGGTGTCATGGCGTAGGCGTGACGTCACACTTTGGTAAATACGTAATTATTTGTACGCATTGCGAAGAAAATTAAAAAAATATTTATTTAATATGTGTTATAGAAACGAATTTCAAAGTTTATAAGTGGTGTGCAGTATTGCAGTGTGAATCCACATAAAAATAATGCTCAAAAATGTGTTAGTAATTATTTTAAGCGAGAAAATAATAAGAAATGATTGTATAAAGTTGGCGCGGAGAACCCCGAACCATGTATTCGTGAATTCGCAATTATATTTCTGTTCTGAGTCGATAAAGCATACGTGAAACAATAGAAAATAAATAAAAATGCGTATTCTCAACATATTCATAACAACAAAAAACATCTGACGTGAGTTGTTTACTTATGCGTGACGTCACGCGTGTTTTAGTCAAAATGGCCAACTGCAGTATTTCAATGTTTTATTTTATTGATAATCTCATTAATCTTAATGTTTTTAAGATTTCTAAGTCACTATATGTAATTTATCTATTATACATTTTCCCTTAAAAACACTAATACGATCATTTATGGGTACTGTCGTCATGCCTATTCACATCTTGCGAATATTTGAAAAAAAAAACAAACAACTTGTCCCCCCCCCCCCCCCAAAATTAATTTACAAATTTGATTTCTTGTAACATTTACATTTTTTTTCAATTTGTGAATTATTGTGACTCGAAAAACATCTGGGCAATAACTCGACTGGCAACATAATAAAACTGTTGCCATTTTATATTTGACAGTCAGAGTGACAGCTAATTACAATCAGACGTGTTGTGTTACGCTTGTTGTGCGAAAATATTGCATAAAAAATGTGTCTTATTGTAACGTATTCTCTTTCGTGTTTGTAACTACCATAATATGTTGCTAACTGATTCGAAGTTCCAAACAACTGGTAGTTGATCGTAATACTCGTGGGGTAGGAATCCTACGTTACACTCAAACACAATGGTAGCTAACATTCTCTGTAACATCATCTGAGAGCGCGGCCGCATACGATTTCGTCTGACCATCGTTACTTTCTCTCTGATGCGTTGCGAGTGGGTTGTTACTTAACACAGTAGGGTAAAGGGGCAACACGGTCGAATCGCTTCTAATGATAATTCACAAACAGTGTGGTAGAACAATTATTGAGTGTTAGTGTGATGTGCGTGGGTTCGTAGTGATGGTGGAACGCGAAGGGATGCGTCGGGGTGGAGGGTGCGGCTGGGGTAGCGGTGTCTTCGGCAGGTGGTCGCTGCGGCGACTGCTGCTGGACAGCCCTTTGGTTGGGAGAAGACTTGCCCACTCAGGTATATGGCACTTTTTATTTATTTACCCTTAAATAAATATTTAAGAACACTTTGTACATAAATTATTTGTAGAAATGAAATATTTAATTACAAGTCTGTATTTTTTTAGGATATTTCTTAATTCCTTAGTACAGAAGTTTAAAATAATACTAAAAAATTAAGTGTTATTTTTGATCCAAATAATTGTAAGTATATTTAAACAAACATGTGTTATCAAATAGGTCATTGCCACTAAGCTCCATGCTACTCGACCTTTCCTTGCTAAATAAGATTGTCATTGCCAACAATTAATTATTATTATCCATCTTAATTTATCATTGAACTGACCTAGGACAAACAGAATTAGAGACCTTCCATACAAATATAACATAGTATTTGTTACAGTTACTTTTCTACAAAGTTTATAATTATAATATTTATAATATTATTATTTTTGACGACGCGGTTGGCGCAGTGGTAAAGTAACTGCCTACTGAGCCGACGGTCCCGGGTTCGATCCCCGGTCAGGGCAAATATTTGTGTGATGAACTCAATTATTTGTTCTTGGGTCTGGGTGTTATTATCTATATATATGTATTTATTAAATATTATATTTATCGTCGCCTAGTACCCACAACACAAGCCTTAAATGAGCTTACTGTGGGACTAGGTCGATTTGTGTAATAATGTCCTATAATATTTTAATATTTATTTAATACATTTGAACGAAAATAAACCTTTTCTCTGTTTTAATAGTAATTTCCAATAAAGAGATAATTAAGGTAATTGTTTATAATTTGCAGAAAATTGATGTTAAATTGTGAAGAATTTACAAGATTATCTAGATCAATATTTTCCTGCTCTGATAAGAAATAGCAAGGTGTTTTATAAAAGCAAAAAATGTAATAATTGCAGTAGTAAGTACTTAATTAATTTTTTCCATAAAATTACCATAGTAAGTAGTTGTTTGGATATTGTCACCCATCCATATATTTTTGTAATGGGTTCAAAGAACAATTTAAAAGAAATGTTTAAATTTTAATTATAATAGACATAAAAATTAACACATTTTTTACATGAAAACAGAGTATATAACTTTATATCAGAGTGATATACATTTAAAAAGAGACCACTTCAATAATAATAATAATATAAGCTTTTATTTCCTTACTTTTACAAAAAAATTTACACTTTAACTTAATACTAAATACTTTATATAATAAAACCTTAAAAACTAATATAATTATGTGTATTGTTAGTGACATTTTTAGTTATTCTATGTTAGTATTTATCTTATTATTCTATATTGTAAGGACCGCTTTGTGCGGTGAAAGCCTCCTCCAAAATTTTCCATTTCTGCCTATCATTAGCCAGTTTTACCCAGTGGTTCCCCGCTACACCAACAATGTCGTCTTGCCACCTTTTATAGGGTCTGCCTCTTTTTCGGCTCCTGTCCGCTAAAAACCAGTTTGTAATGATCGTTGACCATCTTTCATCTTTTTGCCTTTGGTTGTGTCCTGCCCATCTCCATTTTAATCGAAGAACATGATTACCGACGTCATTCGCTTTTGTTACTTTCCTTATTGATGTATTTTTTATATGGTCTTTTAATCGAATATTCATGTAGCTTCTTTCAATTCCTCGTTGGCAGACTCTTAATTGGTTAAGAGATTTTTTGGTCAGTGGCCAGGTTTGGCATGCGTAAGTTAGACATGGTAACAAGCAGCTGTTCATGGCCTTCGTCTTCAAGCGTACTGGTATTGGTCCTTTAAATATGTCTTTCATAGACCAGTACTTGTTCCATGTCATAGTTATTCTTCTAGATATCTCCCTCTCTGTGCAGGACTTAAATGAGATAAGGTGACCCAGATATATGTACTCATCTGTATATTTCAGTTCTTTTGTGTCTACATATAAAGGTATTTTCTGTCTGTTTGTCATAATTTGTGTTTTGTCATAGTTGATTTCTAATCCTGCATTTTTTGCTATGTTCACTGAGGGTGGTTAACATTGACTGAAGCTGAATCGGGCATTCTGATAGTAACACTATATCATCTGTATCACTATATCAACTATATCATCTGACCACTTCAATACTATTCATAAAACCTCAAGAGAAACTAAGTTATATGCTAATAATGTAATAAAAAATTAAATTTCCATAAATGTAATCAACAGTTGCGATAATTTGGTCGTAAATTAGAATTTGATACAATAATTTATAGTTTTAAGTATCCTTCACCTACTTTTTAAAGGTTACACATTTACTGTTTATCCTAATTTTCAGACTGAACATTGATAATTAATAGTAGTTCTAATGTGAATAAAAAAAATGAATATAAAGAAACACCTATTGTATACTTACTTAATTAAAATTCAAAGAAATAGTGTTCCTATACATCCCTACTATAATACATATTATAAATGCGAAAGTAACTCTTTCTGTCTGTTACGCTTTCCTGCTTAAACCTCTCAACCGATTTTGATGAAATTTGGCACAGACAATCTTTAGACTCTGAGAAATTTTTTGCGAAATATGTACCACGGGCCATCCGGGGCGGACCACTAGTGATAAATAATGTGAAATAAAAATATCAAATGACATTGAACAACATCTTATGAACTTCTCAACACTATTACAATATATTTGAACAATATGTGCACACAGTAGTGTTTATCTTACAATATTTAATATTTTTATAATGAGTCAGTTAAATGCACTATGTTATTCTGATATCACAGTAGATTATATCACAAGTTAAATAGATAAGACTGTCCTATATTCACACTATCTAGATATATGTAACATATTATGAACATATGAAAGTTTTTAAGGATATGTCAATGTTAGGTCTTTCCAATCACCCCTGTTCACAATTACCCGGATTGACAATATTTTTATTGTATAACCTATATTACTATTTATGTAAAGTTTCATCTAAATCCGTCAATTTGTTTTTTCGTGAAAGAGTATCATACATCCATACTTACAAACTTTCACAATTTTTTGACTTAAGGATTTATTATACTCAATAAATTATATAATCTTTGTTAATTTTACATCATGTTACTTAACAAGCAATTTCAAAAGTTATTGCAGAATAATTGTATTTTAATAAATATAATTACTCTTTATTAAAAATGGAAAATCCATACAAGTGTATCTTGTGGTATTTCATTTAACTCATTTATACTGGTTTTCCCATTGTTATGTAGTAGCCTTACTGCAATATGGGCAATAGGTTATCCAAGGGTCAATTTAATAGTAATGGCGTGATGAAAAAACCATAAAAATTATATTTTTGATAAAAAAAGAAGAAACTTACTCCAGTCCATCCTACATGAATTTTAAAGTCATAGCAAAAACGTACGCTCAATACATGATTTCGTACATAATTAAATTATTTGAAGGTTACCCAGCAACCCTGGCGTATATAAATTATAAAATGAAGAATACCTTTGTAGTTACTTGTTCGGAAGTTGGCAGGGTTTTTGGATGAATAATTAAACTATTTACAATAGTTTAAAGTTTAACTACGACCTAGTTCCAAACGAAACAAAGTTATTATTTATCAATAGCCATTTAAATTTCATATTGTTTAAAAAATTATCTTGATTTTGATTTGCGTCATAGTGAGGTATTAATGCTATCGATTTTTGCGCCAATCTAAATAAACAGCCCTAAGTACCTACTGTTCCAATTTCTTAGTCACATTTTGATAGGAATGCCGTCGTTGAAATTTTCCGCAGTTAATATTCAAGACTTTCTTTTAATTATTTTATCTTACGATTAAGTTTTGCAAATTAAGATGTATGTTTGGAAATATATTTAATTCACAATTACATAAAAACTACAGCACCAAAATTATAGAAACATTGCATGAAGGTAGTTTTAAACTCGTTGTTTGATATCCGAGGGATTTAGTCTAGTCGTAATCGTTATAATCACGCTTAACCGCCAGTTTCCTACTACTCCTAATCAAGGTACAGCAAGTTCTCAATACATTTTACAGCCGCTTTTTTGCGAGCAATACATACAACTTTCCAATCTCTATACGTCGCTCTTATAATGTCGTATTGCTTACTTCATCAACAAGTAAATAACAAATTAAATGATGTATTGAGAAACCATAAGAATCCTGAATAGTCCTACGATGAGTAAACAATATTATGTAGGCTCTATGTACTTAAATAAAATTGTCCTTTAGAATAACTTCTGAAAGAAGACGTAAACAAGTTTCAGTACGTGCTTGAACGTTTTCTAGGTATTCCTCTAGTCGCATTTCGTCTAGGATAAGTTAAGTCTAATAGACTGTCTAGAGTCTAGACGAATAATTTGCTTGAGCTTTTGTTCAAACAAAGAAGTTTAAATTGGTATTGATAAATGTACTTTACTACATAGTTTGTTTTGTAGCTATTGGATTTCATACGATGTTTAAGTAATGCTGAAGTGACAATTTGTAAACTTTAGTTTATTTATTTTCCTTTATTAAATAGTAAATACTACGGGCTACGTAAAATAAAAAAGAAATAGTCTGAAATAAACTTTGTGTGAAGTTTAAACTAAGGTTCGAAAACACAGTTTTAAAATTAATGAGGTGGCTTGACGAATGCGATTTCTCTAAAAATATAATAAGTAGGTATGTTATGTTTATTTAAAAGATGCTTTGAAAAACGTAACCCAAAAGGAGCTGGTAGGCATAAAAATTTAATTTGAACAAATAATTTCATATGTTACTCAAATATTTAATGGTAAATGGCGATATTATGTAAGTGTCGACTCACATTATGTAATTCATTTTCATATTCGTTAGATAATATTTCGGAATAATGTGTAACTATTGTTTGCCCGAAGTATCTACCTATTATTAACCAATTTGTCTGATACACTTTATTGTTTACTTGACTAGATGAGGTACTAAACGTGACAAAAGAAACGCCGAAGTCTAAAAATAAACTTCTGCTAATATCTTCAAAATATTTAATAGTTTATTTGGTGTTAATTGTTAACCATTTGGCAGTCTGACTCCCAAAAAGCAAAATGACAACAAAGAAAGAGAGTAAAATAAGGCTATGACCTATTTATTTATTTTATTTATTTATTTATTTTGCATACAATTCAGATATCGCAGATCCATATTTTGTTAGTAAAATAAAAACCTAAGTATTAGTGTTAGTAATTATATCTAAAAAACTAAAAACTAAGTCCTTATAACTAAGTCCACCATAGGACACTCTACGCATAGACAAGTCGCTTTGATGCAACAAGTGTACGCACAAAGTGTCCCATGATGGGCGCACTTACATCCTCCGCAATGGTCCTTATTATACTGTTGGAACTGCCCCGCACTCTCCTTAAAAGAGAAGCTGTTTGTTTGCGAATGACGGCCCAGAAATCCGATGTGTGTGCTTGAGCGAACATCCCGGAGGCGCTGCAGAAGCGTGGCAGTTTCAACAGCATTCGGAAGGCATTATTATACAGGACACGAAGAGCATTTAGCGATCGATCCGCATAGCTGGCCCATAGACTGCTCGTGTAGAGATTCTGATTTCTGACAGAACGCCTTAAAAAGCATTATTTTTACGTCCTTACTACAACGAGCAAATCTACGAGCCAACATAATATTGGCTCTAACCGCCAACGCTCGTCGCTCCCGCTCAATGTCCACATAATATGGTTATGACATTTTCGAATACAAACACAACACACCTAGCAGTCATATTTTCTTTGTATGTTATTTATTGTAGACTAAAATATATCGTGACGGTATAAAAGTTCTGTAATTACCTGAATTAATAAACGATATGAAATAAATATGAGGTCTGACACCTAAAATTGTTTTTTCATTATATGTTGCATATTTTAAGCCTTGGACGTCTTCTGTTGTAACTGTAGGTCGAAAAAAACGCGGAAATATTAAGCTACAATCGTATGATCAAATATACTCTTATGTCATATCTACCATAGTAAAATAACACATTGGGCAAGTCAATTATCGCCTAATCGTGTATCAATAGCTTTCAAATGACCCACTGATCCATATTTCATTTACCATAGGCATTTCATCAGTGGAGTAACGGTCTCGGACGTCTACCGTAACCGTCTGGCTAATGTGGTTATTAGCGTTAAGTTAAACAGTTACAGTGCGTTACCGACTTGTATAATTTGTTACGCCGAACATAGAACAACTTAGGGTAATTAGTTTTACTTACGTATAACGTAATTCGTAAGTAACACATGTTTAATGGGTAGGTGTAGTGGATCGTGAAATGCCGAGTTTTTTAGGGGTATTGTTGTTGAGAATGGGCATTTTAACAGACATGGTCACTGATGATTTATTGTTTTTTTAGAAGGAAGATTGGTACATTGTTTCAAAACATTTATAGTCACGGTGTTGATAATCTCCTATCTTGTGTGAGATCAATGTATTGTTGAATTAATTATCTACAGAGTACAAAGTAAACAGTCATATTGAAACGTTTTTATTTTGTTTCATATTTCAATTCCTCTCTATCTTTATAATTAATATAGTTGTTGTTTTAAGTTAAAAGTTGTCTCTCATAACCAACCGGTATTTGATACGAGAATGTATTTCCGGCAGTTAGTCGTTGTAATCGGTAGTATGTCAGGTTTCTAAAAATACTTATTTGATTGGAAATGTGACATCCACATTAAAGGGTGACATGTGGATATGGGGGAAATGTGACATCCACACTACTGCGCGACAATACTACATCCACACTACTACATACAAGGGGGAAATGTGACATCCACACTACTGCACTCAACTTGTCTGTAGGAATAACACCTCGACCCATTCCTCTCGTGGGTGTGTCGTGAAAGGCGACTAAGGGATACATCAACTGAAAATGGGCAGCAGTATTTCTTGTTTTAACACCACCACCGTAAACTGGGCTCACCAACCCGCCAAGCGTGGAGAGAAAATTCCCCATTAGGGGAGGCCTATGTCCAGCAGTGGATGTCCCACAGCTGAGATGACGATGACTACACTAAAACAGTTTTTTCTTAACTTTGGTAATATTCAAATTTGAGACGGACGACGTCTATCGAACAAATATTGCTAAATTAGTTAGTGAAGATTCGCTTACGTGTCTGTTAGCGCGCACACTGAATGGCTAATGAGGTATCAATCAACAACTTTCGTTTGTTACAACTGATGAATAATAAGCAGCCAGACAAAAACGCGAATTGTACGCCCGATAGCGTATTTGTGTGGTGTTCTGATCAAATATTTCGAATTGCATTGGTTTTGGAAAGAGAGTTTATTAATTGTTCGAAGAAATTATTTTATTCATGGCAAATGTAATGGTCTTTTATAAATTTGCTATAATTCTGTCGATTAGACAAAGGATTATCTTATAATAAGTTATCATAAGGCAAAAAGTAATAGCTTCTATTTTGACTACATAAGTAATAGATGCGAGAGGAACTTTGCGATATCTTCCATGATAAGTATGAAAACTATCTCTAACTTTATCGAAATTTAAATCTTTCGCTTAGAATCTGTTTAATATATTTTCATTCCCATCTTTCAACTGTTCTGCTCGACTCGAGGTATAGGTAAGTGTGCTGTATGAAGCAAGAAAGCATAAGATATGCAAACGCGTGGGATGTCCGTTGTATCTAGGACGTTTATCCATTACAGCAGGAATCAGACCGTGAAGGTAATACCACCGACCAACGTTTTTTTGCAGGAAACCTTTTTACGGACAAAAAATTTGGAGATATAAAATTAGAAGCTCCGAAGATTGAGTAAGTCTGCTAAGGATGAAATTAAAGACTGACTTTAATATGCTAATGCCTGCTCCTTGTATTAAAATTCTAAGTTTTAGCAGATTAGAAAAGTAAAAAATTTCGTACTTTTAAGAAAAATATATCCACTAAAAGAACAAAATCTTGCCAGCTAAAATTGTGTGTGTAAAAATACATTGTCGCTCTATTTGAGTTTGCACCTACATTGTGTGCATTAATAAAAGTTAATACATAAAGATAAAACTCTAACCATCTCACGAGGACACGGCCATTGCCAAAATGTCGGACGATTAGCCTGAATATTTGTTACGCAAACAATATTAAAGTTTTACGTAAATTGTTCTTGTCAACTGTTTGTCCACCGACCTTGCAGTCGAGCCAGATGGAAATTAAAACTGCTGTTGTCTCGAACAAAGATTTCCACTGGAACTTTCTCTTGTTGGTGCGAGACTTGTGAAAATATTAACATTTAAAGAAATGCTTTGTTGAAATGCACCAGCTTTGTAAGTCGTATGGCAATGGGACGCTGTGTTTTGTACTGTGCAAGATTGCTTCTTGGCCTAGAAAACTGAAGTGGAAATTGAGACATTTTTCCGAAGAATGATCCGATTTGTTCCTCATGGTTGTGATAAAGCAATTATACCATTGTTATTTCCAGGTATAATTAGTTTAAGACTCACCTTGTTCTTATCATCAAGTACAACGGATGAGTAAAAATACCTCATGGCATCTGTAGCAGGAACTTAATAACTTGATAACGAAGTTAATATAGTTGGGCATCAATATCAATATATCTTTGTTCTAGTGTAGGGTATGGTAAGTCAAGTACGGGTCGAATTTTACTCAACAGCCTTGCCTGAGGAGATGGTCATCTATGTTTAATAGTTGGAAGTGGAATCATTTCCCTTGTACATTTTCAGCTCTTATTGGGATAAGAGCGGGGTTCTTGCCAATTTTCTGTTAAGTATAATGTTGTGTTTGTTTCAGTACTAATCATCAAAATATATTTCTTTGTTGATTCCTTATCTCAACTCGATATCTCTTCATCGTAATTATTATGTATATTTTTAGTAGATAAATTCACTTTCTTCGATATCGCTAATCCATGATAATGTTCCACAAATAATAATATGTGCCTAAAGTATAATAAAGTATGTGTGAGGTTTAAGAAATTGCACTTTATTTGTAAACAAATAGATGCTACGTAGTTCATGATAAGAAAATAATCCGCAGAGTTGAAAATGATAAATTTTACGCAATTGTTTCCATGTATTTTTGCTATGTCATACTTTTGCAATCAATAAATTAAATTGATATACATCTGAAACCCGTTATAATTTTAAAACTTATTTTCTGCACAGTGCAAAATCGTAACATGACGTAAGTAAAGGAATTTGTCGTTCGTCCTACAAATAATACGTGAGCACAGAAGTGGGGTTTATTTTTAATGGTATTAATATAAAAATTAAGGTTACCCAGATATGATGAGCTGAATCTGGCACGCACCACTTTCACCATCTCTCGGTGAAACCGGTTCGAAACTGTCGAATGATGTGTCGTGAGCGGGAGATTACTGTAATTTATGTGACAAATACTCGTTTTTGTTAAATATTTTTTGGTTATGTAATTCTGGAGGATATAATATTCAATTTAAGGTAATTTAATTTTTCGTCCGTTGCGGTATTTTTTTGGACCAACTACAGAATGTGAATAAAATTAGTTAATACTTTGAAATATTTAATTGCTTGCTTGATAGTATCGTTGGAAGTATAATTTATCGATTTAAGATTTTTATATAATAAATTATATTTGTTAGTTTGATTCTTGTTTAATATAATCTTCCTTTTATGTTTTAAACAGTGATGACGAATGTAATATTCTAGAATTAAAGATCTTTTATTCTAGAACATTTTAAATAAAGATATTTTATGATTAATAAAATGTATTTTCATTACACATATGTATGCGAGATATAAAATATGAATAGATTATGCAGCCATAATAAATTTATGGAAGTTTATTAACGCGATAGCTTCTGCAAACTTGATTGTAGTTGCCGAGAGATAATTTTGTTTACTTATTGTACTACTGTGTTTAATGCTTATTTGAATATTTTGTTATACATTTATTAAACTTACAAGTACTTATTATATCTAATAAAAAAAGTAATCGACACAAAGTAACAACACTCCATGCATTTTTAATTTTTTTTTTACTCGGTGAGACATTGATGCATACGTGTTACATAATGTTACAATGTTTCAGAATGTTTAAAATTATTGCATTTAAATTGCAGAAATATGTCATAGTAAATTCTCAGCTTTATTGCATACTAAACTCATGATAATTATGAACCTAAGCTTAAATACTATTGAAATATTTTTAAACCCATGTAGTCTGTACCTACGTAAGTCTTAAATAAGTCATAACAAATATATTACGTTTTAAATGAAGTAATAACTATGATTATTAATTATATTATCCATACTAATATTATAAATGCGAAAGTAACTCTGTCTGTCTGTCTGTTACTCAATCACGCCTTAACTACTGAATCAATTTGCATGAAATTTGGTATAGAGATATTTTGATACTCGAGAAAGGACATAGGATAGGTTTTATCCCGGAAATCCTACGGGAACGGGTTTTTCTTTGAAAACGCGGGCGAAGCCGCGGGCGGAAAGCTAGTAGGTACTAGTAGTCTATATAGTACATTATTATTTTTTAAATTATAACATCTCCCTTTGTTATTTGGTAACCAAACCACGTCTTCATAAGCTGTTTAGAATGCGGCTATAAAACATAACAGCTCAATTTAAATTCAACCATTTGAATTATTTATATGTAACGCTTCATCAATATTAATTTTGAACGTTTCTCTTTTTTTTTCTATGAGATAAGTCGATCGATGTTTCCATAAACTTACAAATATGTTCAGGTTTTAAGGCAGTTATATGAAAGGCCATTGTAATTTGTATAATATGCGTTTATTGAGGAATTTTGTAATGCGTAATTTCTGAAGTCTGTAGTACCCGCTTATTAATTTTACTTTAAATAACTTAAAATTCGATAATGGATTATCAATTTTTAAAAGAAGCCCCGTTTATAAATGAATGAGATGAGTTTGATCTGTATTCAATTTCTTGGATTCCAGAATTACAATTACATATTTTAAAACGTTAATGGTATCTCTTGGTAGAATATGATTCTTGAACTTTATTTAATGTCGATAAGAAGAAAAAGATCGGTAATTTATTTGTTAATCTCATAACCATAGTCATAACTCATAAATGAAGATTATGTCATTGTCGTTTGTAAAGTAAACCATAAAAGCTAATGGCTATGCACAATGGCTGTAAACAAATAATCATCAATTAAACATATATGTTAATTATTCTATATTGAAATGTAAAATGAAACTTTTCGTTTGCAGGTAACCGTTAAGAAAATTAAGAAGACTGCCTTTTATGAAAGTGGGTGTAAGTATAATATATTCTGCGTGTATAGCTTGTTTTGAGAGCTTGGAGAATATTAGGTGATATCAGATAACACAGTTACATATAATAAAAACCGGCCAAGTACGAGTCGGACTCGCGCACGAAGGGTTCCGTACTATAGGGACCCTTAATAGATATTTTTTTAATTTTTAGTATTTCTTGTTAAAGCAGCAATGGAAATACATTACTTGTGAATTTCAACTTTATAGCTATCACGGTCTATGAGATACAGCCTGAAGGCAGACAACAAAGTCTCAGTAACTCAAACATGAGGACAAAAAATATAAAAAAACTAGCATCCTATCTCTCAAGTTGGATCGAACTGCACATGGTGTGCGAATTTTATTATAATCGGTTAAGTGGTTTAGGAGTCCATTGAGGACAAACATTGTGACACGAGATTTATATATTATATTAAGACTTATTTTAAAAATATAGGAAAAATGTGAGGCTTGTATCATAGAATATATTCTCTAACGCGACCTTGTATTCAGCAGTCAAGTAATGATTTCCTGAGAATAGGAAGGTTTTAACGATCGATCCTTACTTCCTAGAATTCCAACTGAAACCCACCTGAATCCTGGAACTCATAAATGAACGAAAGCCTATACAAGTAGATACGAAACATTTCCCAGAAATTATACGCAACCTCAGATCCTTTCCACGGAATGGCTTCAAATACGTCTAAATTGAGCATGTCGAGAAAATTGCTTGTTATTACAGACCCAATCGACATGCTTTCATGCAAATTATTCTTATACCGAAGTTATGACTTCCTCGGCTACATGCTCTCGGTTTTCCGGTAAACAAATATATTAGCTCGAATGTATTTTTCCTTGCTGATGAGTTATGTCGCAAAGTTGGCGAAATTGGAAGGAACAATTTGAAACGGTTTTATTAAATTCTTTCGTTTTATGAAGTTAATTATCTTTGTCTCGGAAATAGACTGTCATCAAAACAATCGAAGCATTCCGACTTCACTGATACAATGTTTGACACAAAACCACAAAACCCATGCGGTTTACAGATTGAAAATATTTAGAGCACAATTTCCGTTTACATTGGAGCGGTCTCAACTCTCAAGATAACTGGGCTGTTGAATTGCATAGCCATTGTTTATTCGCGTCTTGTTTGTGATGCTCTCCGTCGGATGTTGACGCGCAGCCTTCCCGTGACCTTGGCCAGATTGTAGTGACGAATTTTAGCAGTGATAATATTGTCATTAGTGGTGCAAATATTGTCATTCATGTATCATTGTGTATGAGTTTGTTCACACTTCAGATCGTATTTGTTGCTGGTTTTAAGATGTGTGTGTTAGTGTTTAGACAAATGAGAATGAGGGTTGGTGTGGAATGCACTTACAGGCTACACACTGTCGCATGGGATTTTGAGAAGGTCCAGCCATTATGTAACTAAAAAAATAAATCGTCAAGTTATTAAACATCATAATACATTATTGCATTTCATGGCGATTATTCGAGGAAATGTGTTTTTGCCACATTCATGCTATTGTTATACTTTAATAAACAATTGAATTTTTTGTTTTATTGTATTTTAACGTTCGTGCAAGAAGTTCATTAAAGAGTTCGGGTGATAAATCAATTTCAACACAATTCACATTATCTTTGTTCGTGTTCGGGTTTTCTATTCATTCAACGATCAAGTCTACACACCTTTTTTCCTTTAACCAATCGTTCGGTGCAATGACCACCGGTCTCTTGAGTCTTGAGCCCTGACTCAGCCATAGAAATAAAGCACGTGGCAGTCGACACGCTCCAGTCATTTAATCACGCAGTTGATATGCAAGCTATTTCACTATTTATAATGGTCACTACTCGTAACTTGGAAAAAATTTGAGCTGCCAAATACTATAAAATGTCGCCTTACATCCAACTTTGAATCGAGCGCATTTGTTTTGTTGATTGTGCGTCGGTGATCGTGTGTTGTTAAGGCAATGACGTCCCAACTACCCTCATTTTGTTAGTAGGCTTGGTAAGCGCCTGTCCCTTGTTATCAGCTGACTGCATCGGATGGGCATTGCACAGGGGTATTATGTCAAGCGCATATTTATCTCAGGTCCATTTCGATTTCTAAAAATAGTAGTAATAATTTAACCAAGCTATTTAGTCTTTTGCCTTTACCATGTACTTACCTAGTTATATAAAACAGAGATGTTTTCTTGATGTACTGCAGTCTGCAGAATATAAATTCAATAAAAAAATCCTTTTTTCATAAGCAATTGTATTTAAGCTTTAGATGAGTTATTGGTAATACGAAAATATTTGCATTTTTAACCCTTATTTCGACAGAGAAGGTGATAGTAAACTTATTAAAATTTTATTGTATAACCTAGTTTCCATGGTTTTTCTAAACCTCCAAAAAAAGAAAAAAAAAATCTACCCCCCACCCTTATGGAGAAAAGCGATGTCCGCCACACCGGACATTATCGAATCTTAGTAAAAAAAGTGTTAAAATGACTTGTCCGACGTCCGTCCTAACGGACTTAATCGAATACGTGAAAGAAGTTGCATAGTATAAAGTAAAAGAATATAATAGTAAAAGAGCCTTTATTTTTTATAAAAGTACAAAGAAACTATGAAAAAAAGTAATCTAAAGGTGAACGTACTACGGGAGGATCTTCAACTACTGCAGTATCTTCTATCTGGGCTCTATACAAAAAGGTACTCTGTTTCCATTTGTAAGAGAGGGAAAGCTTTTGAATTTGCTTGGGTCTCTTTTTTGTCACAACTGATGGTTCTCTGAGTCTTCTTTTTCTATGCACATGTGTTGGCAACGAGGGTAAAGACGATACAGAAGGTAAGTTTGCAAAATTGAGTTCCTGCGACTGGTTCGGGAAAACTTGCTCTATAATTGGAGTCAAAGGCGTCGGGAAGTCGTATGTAAAGGTTAGGTAGATAAGAAGTATCTAACAAGTTGATAGGTACTGAGATTAGATGTAATGTTTTGGTAATACCGACAACTCAAATCTTTTACCTTTCATACCATATTTCGACAAGGTCCGCCGTGACGGACAAGCTGTAAGACACAATAAATACAGGTGTTTCGACGAAGTCCGGTGTGGCGGATAAGTGAAAAACTCGATAATTATTAAGAATAACGTAAGAAAAAGCTATGAAATCGTATTATTTGAACGTTAGTAGACTAAATTCACAAAACACAAATAAAAAGTCTACGCAACATAGGCAAAAAATAAATTTTTTTAATAAATTACCTGAAAGACTTTCTTAGTGCGCAGTTTCGCCGACATTTTTTCGCCAACTGTCAAACTCTGGGTTATTACACGCAAAATTTATTTTTCTACTAAAATTTGATCGACCTCCCAATAGCTTAGTAGTTTTTTTGTTGCAAAAATAGAATTAGACGGGGCGGTGGATTTTTTTAAAGTACTTGTCCGGTGGTACGGACAAATTCGAAATAAGGGTTAAAAAAATACCTGTAGTTGTTTAAATAAAAACATATTCAAGTAATAAAATAATAATGGTAGTCGACAAAATAATTTTTTTATAGTAAAGCTAATGTTATGATAAATAAATATGTGCTTATAGATTAACTTGAAGGCTAATTCCTCACGTTATTTAAATAAAAACGAAGTAAATAATGTCGATTTCGATAACGTATTACAAGTTTTTGTGATGTTATTTGGATGATAATCCCAACTTCTAATATTTGTCCACTTTAAAATGTATAATTTACCAAAGACCTAAAATAACGAATACGTTACAGTGTCATAGAGTTGATTTGTCAGAAATGGCCAAAGGGATATTTTACTGGTACAAAATAACAGCTTCTAGAAGCAAGTAACAACTCAATATTCAACTTCAGAACACGGTCTACTCATTCTAATGATTCATGTTTATTAAGAGGTACGGGAAAATTCAAACTATCCGACGATTAAAGTCATACATCGCAGCTCTAAAGAATTACAGATGCTTCCAATAAATGTAACCTCGTCATCTCAGTCGTTTGTTATTATGCGGAAGAGGAACTATGACTGTCTGTTAGTCTGTTAGAACAATTGTTGTCGTGGGTTAGAGGATGTCTGTTTTTATTGTTGGCTTTTGTTGGGTTTTGTTTAGAGTATGGTGTTGATGTCGATTGTGGATTGCAGTCAGATGTTGTCAAATGCCAAGGACAATGTTTCTCAAATAAAGACATATTGGTTTCTCATCAATCATCATGAAGATTCCATTCTGAAGATTCCATTCTGTGTTTTTCTATGGTTTGATCTTCGCTTACGTCCGTATACTAAACAATATAGGAATTTTATACATACGTGTTGGATTAACACGTTGGATAATGTTTCCGGAATGTAATGCCAAGCCAAACAAATAGTATGTTATGGAAAAAAGACAACTGATTCAGATTTTTCCTCTTTTGTCAGAGCATTCATATAAGATAAACCTTTTACCAAGAAAAATACAATTTTCATACTTCATTAGGGATCAAACCCACCTTTTCTCCAGTTACAATATTTCAACAACTAATTACTATTATTGCGTCAAGCTGTTTATAGTTATTTAATAATTATATTTTAAAAATACTTCTATTACTTCTATTAGGCACTTAATTCTTTCGTATCCTATTATCGACGTTTATTAAAACAGTCTTAATATCAATGCCCAATTTCCAAGGAGGCTTCAATTAAAATGCCAAGGACGATGTTTCTCAAATATAAATTTTACAAGGTAAATTTTCCAAGGGTGGCTGAATTATTTTATGAGATTCTTCATATAGCTCTGTTTTTGTTCTGCAATTTAATAATGAAAAATTATGTGTAGTTATTCGTTGGCTTAATTTATTTTTAACTTATATATTGCACGCCTCATAAGCGAAGCGTTGAGGTGGGTACTACTGTCACTTTGCGCAAAACATCTGATTTTTCAAACTTAAAATGTCTTTATGTATCATACATTGCACTTGTAAGATAATACATACACACACATATTAAGAAAAAACACTATTTTTAACATTCATGATATTTTTGATGTCATTTTTGTTATTTAAACTAGTTAAAAAACAGTTTAAAAAAGTTCTGTCTTGGACGTCCGTGTGTCTGTATGTGCGGAGGATTTTCTTGTTAACACGATAGCGACCGAAACACTTTACTAATCGAGTCTTTTTTTTTTTCTCTTACGCTTGAGTATGCTCAGGAATACTCAAGCGTAAGAGAATTTCTTTTTTCAGGGTCTGATTCGATGTGGTTTAATTGTTATTAAATAAACAAAAATAATAATTAATAAATAATTATTAAAAAAAAATTATGAGGCGTGCACTTTTGGATTTTCCAAATTATTTTTTTTTATTGTTGACGCTTTACGACAAAAGGACGAGATAATACCAATTGAATTAATACTGATCGGTCAAAAGCTATTCTTCATACAATGTTCCACATCATCTCCATCAAGTTTCATCATCATCATCAGTCCATATATGTTCCCACAGCTGGGACACGGGCCTCCTATGAGAGTTAAGGCCATAATCCACCACGCTGGCCAAGAATGGGTTGGCAGATCTCAGTTTAATTCCTTCAATTTTAATTTTTCTTAAAAAAGCATAGCTGTTCGTAAATAAACTAGGTAATAATCAATGATGATTATATGTTTTAATTATTATTGAGTTTGTTGCGCTTCGTCAGCATTAATAAAATATTCACGTACCTATACATGATTGTAAATCGGTTTCGCTTTATTAGCGATTCTGTGCGTGTAAGAATGCGATCATCTCGCGCTCGGAGACTGTTAATGTACAAAACTCTAAATGTTTATAAATATTCAATGGTAGGTATATTCTTTGTATGTAGTACTAGTTTAAAATTGAATATCTATTTCCATTGTTCTTGTTCTAAAGTTACAAGTTAAATAATAATGTAATTCTTAATTAATATATCAGAGAAACTTTTAGCAAAATCAGCTATTCTGCGTGTGTAGTTTTTGTGTAGGTTATTGAATATTTAATTTAGTTTCGATTATATCATATGCAAGAATATATTTCTATTGTTTATTTTACAGACATCTATACGATTGTTGACTGTTGAACCTAACTTATTTATAGTATGTTTTACTTTTTTGTGCAATTCTGTTTTACTTTATGTAACTAGGTAGTTATTTACAATATCTGCAAATGTATTTAAACAATTGTGAAAAACAACGACGTGAAAATTCGCTTGACCTACATCATAATGTAATATTGGCTGTTCTTAATTTTATATGACGACCATACAAGTTTTATACGATTTCTACGTTCTGTAAGAAGAACTACCTACTTTATGGATAATTATTTATTTAATAAATATGAATGAAACAGTTTTTGATAGAAGAAATAAATAAGCAAGTGTACAACTGAGGGTAGCTTACAAAAAGAAGGAATTAGAAATAGGAATA
Source organism: Colias philodice (assembly GCF_061535455.1). Classification (NCBI taxonomy): domain Eukaryota; kingdom Metazoa; phylum Arthropoda; class Insecta; order Lepidoptera; family Pieridae; genus Colias; species Colias philodice. The sequence continues at coordinate 9,892,334 of NC_143090.1, forward strand.
TAGCAAAGAAAGCAATACTAACACAGAATCACTAAGTGACTGGTGGCAGTGACCACTCGCCTCTAACTATATGCCTGTATCGTATTGACTTCGCGAGTGTAGTGCACTCGTTGATTGATTATGGTCTACGTGGTATTAGTTATTACAATCTGTTTGAAGGTTTTATATCCAGATGTTAAGATGTTAATCGGCATAGTAGAAATGATAAGACAGTCAACGCAATAAGTATCTACACAAATCACACTATCGATTGTACAGAGACATGTCACCAAGTGACTGGTGGTCGTGACCACTCTTCGCAAGTGCACTACACTCATTAATTGCATTGGTCATATGTGGTATTACAATCTGTTTGAAGGTTTCGATGTTATTGAGTATAGATCGAAGAGGTTATGTAATGGAAGTTTTATAGCCTTTGAACTACCGACGTAGCCCATACCTACTATATTTAGAGTAATAAGTTTTTGTATGTATTTATTTGTAGCCTTTTTATAGACGTAGCCTATTTTCATAAAAATCAGCAAAGCACTTTCGATACCGCCAGTGTTGCTAGTGTTTATGGGCAATGGTAACCACTTAACATCAGGTAGCTCACCTGCTCCATACATCCATACATCCTTACAAACTTTCGCCTTTATAATAGTACTAGCTTTCCGCCCGCGGCTTCGCCCGCGTTTTCAAAGGAAAACCCGCATAGTTCCCGTTCCCGTGGGATTTCCGGGATAAAACCTATCCTATGTGTTAATCCAAGTTACCCTCTATATGTGTGCTAAATTTCATTGTAATCGGTTCAGTAGTTTTTACGTGAAAGAGTAACAAACATCCATACATCCATACATATAATAAAACAACAGAATGAAGTGCAGAACAGAACTGACATGTTTTATTATTTGAAACATATATATATACCTATATCACCAAACCAGCCAGTACAGTAAGAAGTTCACATATAACATATTAGATATTATTTTTCTACACCCCCACTATATCTAACAATGTTATATTGATAAGTGTACAATAACAAATAATTCAAACATAAATATGCTGAACCCCCAGTTGTAGTTGTAATCTTCACATCGCCAGAACATAAAACTGACAACTTTTCACTGTTTGCAACGATAATTTCCTGTTTCTGATCATAAGACGCATTCATAACCCAACTTTCATTTGCCGTAAGGTGTACACTGGCTCCAGAGTCAATATACCATGCATTTTTATTGAAATTCCCGCTTAGGAACACAGCACTAAAAGCATTAGACTGCATTCGGGGTTTTTCTTTGGAGTTCGACGCGTTTTCGTTATTTGTACATTGATTTCGATAGTGTCCTTTTTGTTTACATCGGTAACATGTCACCAAAGAGTATACTACGTAAGACATGTCACTGTCTTCACCTTGACGTTTGATTTTGACGGATCGACAATGTTACCAACATTGACATTTTTTCTTGACGCCATTTTATTTTTCATGTACTTCGAACGAGCTGCGAATGCTCCGCCAACTTCATCATGTTCCTCTATGGTTGACTCCATGTCTAACAATTTCGACTTTATAGAATCAGCCGTTATGTTAATGCCTGAATGCTCTATTGCCATGATCATCGGTGAAAACCGCTCTGGTAATCCTGCTAATAACAATGAGCCTGTCCACTGGTCATTTATTTCAAAACCTGTGCCACATAATTTTTGAGCCGTGTCAATTATTTGAGTCACATAGGACGTCATTGAACTGCAGTTTTCCAGTCTTATCGAAATTAGATTCCGTAACAGATTTATCCTTCTTGAAAAACCGTTGTCATCGAATAACTGTTGTAATTGTTCCCAGAGTTCTTTTGATGTTCTTACACTTTTTACATGTACAAACAAAGACGGATCGATTGTCATAATCAGCTTTGCCCGGGTTTTTTCGTCATCTGCAGCTCCTACGCTCGCTCCTTCTGGCTTTACACAATGTTTCATGCCTTCAAGGATTAGGAAATTCTCTGCCGCGAAGCACCACTCGCTGTAATTTTCCCGTCCACGTAATTTAGGTACATTTATCAAGTAGTTGGCCGCCATCGTAATTCCAAATAAAAATTTTATTTCACGAATATCCAACAACACAATGAAAAAACGTGGTGAAAAAAGCTTTTTAACACTCGTACCAAAACGAAATTCTTGTTAAAAAAAACTGCTTTTTTACTGATTCTCTGGGCCCATAACCTATAATAAAACAACAGAATGAAGTGCAGAACAGAACTGACATGTTTTATTATTTGAAACATATATATATACCTATATCACCAAACCAGCCAGTACAGTAAGAAGTTCACATATAACATATTAGATATTATTTTTCTACAATACATCCATACATCCATACATCCTTACAAACTTTCGCCTTTATAATAGTACTAGCTTTCCGCCCGCGGCTTCGCCCGCGTTTTCAAAGATAAACCCGCATAGTTCCCGTTCCCGTGGGATTTCCGGGATAAAACCTATCCTATGTGTTAATCCAAGTTACCCTCTATATCTGTGCTAAATTTCATTGTAATCGGTTCAGTAGTTTTTATGTGAAAGAGTAACAAACATCCATACATCCATACATCCATACAAACTTTCACATTTATAATATTAATAGGATTAAGATTAAGATTATTTGTAGTCGAAAGTATCTTATCTTTTTGAGAAAGTGCATACTTTAAGCATAATATTGTCAGGACCAGATATTTTAAGAAAAAGATAAATTGAATTAGTTAGTACGTTCTTATTTATTGTGTAACTGCAGGCTATCTAAAGTTTTCTCGTCTGACTTGAAATAATAAATAATTATTCATGTGTATAAAGTATTATATTTAATGGAAGAACAAATATGTTTAAAGTTGTTTTCAAAATAAATTGTCACGCTAATTACATAGGTATGTATCGAAAAGTTAAAAAAACCCATCAACTAGTAGGTACTAGTTGATGGGTTTTTAAAACTTTTCTATTTAGATGTTTTATTATTGAATTATTTTAATTTTATGGAAATTAAATAAACTTCAATTTATTTATACAGGGTGTCCCACTGTTGGTATACTAAGCTCAAAGGAGGTTATAGTTTTGCATACGCTGAGTACGTAAAAAATACTTAAAAAATTCCAGATGCATTTTTTTTCAAATAGATGAAATCTTAAAACTCTATGTGTACACCCATAGCAAGCAACCCGCCCATTTTTGCCACTAGCACGTGAGCTATCGTTTAAGATTATGTTTTCATAGACAAAATGCTCACATTAGAGAAGCGATATATGACGGCTGCGCGAAGCTAGAGAAGAAAACATGGATTTTCAGGAAAAAATTATCAACAATTTTTTAACGTAATTTTTTTGTTTATGTATTTTTTACGTGATCAGTGTATGCAAAACTACAAGTTCCTTCGCGCTTAGTATACCAATAGTGGGACACCCTGTATATGAATATTCACTAAAAATTTTAATGGTCAAGGATATAAAACATCTCGAAACATCTTGAACTTGTCCTCTCATATATATTTTTAAGTACAAAAAATAATATTCCGTTATTAATCCTTTTAAATTCATTCATTGGAAATTATGCTTATTCGAATTCATTGCTCTTCAAATACGTTAATACCAATCGGTATTTCTGTTCATAAAATTACCTTTGCCATTATACTAAGGTCGAAATGCTTCGGTTATTTGATTTATTGATTTATGCGTTTCCAATTACTGTTTCGAATTATTTGTATATAAAATTTAATATTATTACCAGTTAAATAAAGTTTATTGGGTGTTTGTCGTTAACTAATTATTTATCTTAAACTAGCTTCCGCCCGCGGTTACGCCCGCGTGGTGTTTTGATAAAAGGTAGCCTATGTTCTTTCTCAGGGTCTAAACTCTAAAGATTGTCTGTACCAAATTTCATCAAAATCGGTGGAGAGGTTTAAGCGGGAAAGCGTAACAGACAGACAGACATAGTTACTTTCGCATTTATAATATTAGTAGGGATCTATAGGAGTAAAACGCACACTTTCTGTCTCATTGCAAATTGGACATTGGTCCCTTCTAAATAAAAAAAAATGTTGCTGGTAACTATTTCACTATTTATAATACCTAATTCAATAAATTTTGTAAAAATAATAAATGTCGGTTCGTACTTTTACCTACGTTTTTGTATTATAAAAAATATTGCTATTTGTATCCCTAACATGCAATCTAAACCTGATAAAATTTCTTTTTCATCACATTTTATCCCCATCTTAAAACCTAACACGTTACATAGTCACTTTTATGTATACCCGTGTGCACCCGCTTAACATGCAGCCACTCACTCAAGTGTGTACTTGTACGCGAGACTGAGGTGATAGGTAACCTAGTTTTAGCGTAACCAGGTTTCAACGAACAAATCTAGCGTTATGCCGAGTTTACACACGCGAATTGCGAGGCGGATAACGAACACGTATTTGTAAAACGTGCACTCGCTATTCGCCTTGTGATTCGCATCAAGAGCTGTTTTTCGGATGCTCAATGGGCACGAATGGCGAACGCGAACTTACTAGTACTAGGTACTTATTAACGTAGTAGGTATTTACTATTTATTTACTAACGTTAAGTACTACCTGCTTACAAATGCACGTGAACTGAGGCTCGCGGTGATGCAATGCAAATGTTCGTCGAGTGACGAGGCAAATGTGTAAATACGCTATTAGAGTACTGTTGCACGTGGTTGTCGGCATTACAGATGAAATGGCGCGCAACATGACCAATACCAGTTGTTACGATACAGTTTTCCTTATAGGAATAGGTATAGAGAATGCGTTGTAATGCTTTGGAAATTTCACAAGTCGCCAGTATGTTGCTACATTCAAATGAAAGTTTGAAGTTGAAAATGAATGTTTGGTTTAAACTGGGTATTTTTTTTAGTGTGGAAAGGCATTTTATGTACATATTCTCGTGAATATTGACGTTCAATATCGTAACCATTACTACTCCAGAAAATAATCATAATTGAAGATAAAATATATTTGGTCGAGGTCGTCCCTCTTACACATCGAATAGCATATTTTGTAAGAGTGTGAAGGTTGGATGAGAATACATACCTCTTTATTCACGTTTGCATTTTACACGTTTAGAAATAAGTTATTTTTGGGCATAGCGTAGTAATTAAAACTAGGGTTGTAACGGAGGCCTACTTAGCGGAGGCGGAGGCGGATGCGGAAGTGAAGAGGTTCGCCTCCGCGGATGCGGAGGTTAACGGAGGCGGAGGTGAAATTTGTTGGGAAAATTTATAATTATCGTCTACTTCTACAAAGTACTGCCAAATTTCACTAGTTTTCGGCTTCATCACGTTATTTAAATAACAATACCTAATAATTACGCGCAAAATTACTTAAAACAATCACGGCTCAATTGCAACTACGCGGTACCGAACGCTTTGACAAGTTGATTCCTGTTATTCATTCACTCACACTCTCACCACTCGCTTGGCCGTGTTCCCGCGGCAGCGGCTTAAGCAAACTCTCGACCATTTCACTTGAAAACACGCAGCCGAGGGGCTGCGTCGCCTAGCATCGCTCCTTGCGCGTTGTTTGTGATCGTAAATGAACTTCCGATATGACTCCGCATAAATTTTGCGGAGGCGGATGCGGAGGCGGAGGTTAAATTCTTTGCGGAAGTTCCGCAGTAACGGAGGCGGAGGCGGAGTTCCGTTACAACCCTAATTAAAACTACGCATAAAGTACATTTTATGCAAGAATTACACAATGAGGGCTGTAATAAATTTGTAATTTACGATTAAAATTAGATATTAAAAAAAAACAGAACATATTATAATCTAACTACTAAATCTCAATATTACACATAAAAAAATATTTACATTTAGGCACACAACAATAATTGTTTATTATGCAAAGAATGCTACTTGAGCAATATATTTAGAATGTAATAAAAATTCCTATCGTCGTTAAAAATGCATCGCAGCACGTACTCAGAGATTCATCACATACGCTTACGCTACAAAATTAATGCGCTATGCGTTGTAATCCAGTAAGGGCCAATTTTTCAATCCTTGGATAAAACTTACCCGTCAAATAAAGTATTACACGATAATATTAAAATGTCACCTGTCAAATACGTAACGTACATAATAAGAATACATTTTTGAAATGGTAGTTTAATACGTTATTCGACGAATAAGTTTTAACCAAGAATTCAAAAATCAGCCCTTAATGAAATAAGTTCACTTTTAGTACAATTTTGGCGGGGTAAAATTTCATATGAATTTTTGTTATGAATATAAAAAATTCCAAGTGTTTCAGTCAAGTCATTTTTATTGCTTATCCTTTTGTGTGAGACTGTATGATTCCCGTATAAAATAAAATAGATAACAGTACCGTAGTAGGTACCTTCTGGACTTTATAATTCCCTTCTAGGCAAACATTCACCCTAAGGACATTGTACCTACATTATGTTTAGCTGAATAAATAAATCTGTATTATTTGATTTGAATATATTGTAATGCCGTCGTAAACTTATCGTTGTGCATATGAAAGATACACAAATCAACACAAATAACAGCACAGCAATAAAACGTTTGCTACAGTCTAGGGGAGCATAAAATCAAATAACGATGCAATAACATTTCCAAAGGATTTAAGTGTAATTGGCCGTCGAAAATCACCGCCGTGGTAAGCAGCACGAATCGAGACTGACTTATGGATAGCTTATTAGGGGCATTTTAAATGATCTGTCTTCATGAGTGCTTACTGCTTATAATATCTCATTGGAGAGTTGAAAACGATAAGTAAGATCCATGATATGTAGGAGAACGTTACGTAGAAGTTGGTGTCTCCTAGAGATAGAACAAACTTTCTTTAGATGACTGTTTTGTCTTGGGTAACATCAGATTTATGCTATAGGGTCCTTCTGTTCAAAGGACTAAATAAACTACATAAAACTCATGATGTTAAGGTTTTTGACACCGATTTTTCACCTTTCGATGATAAAGGTAGGTACATAATAGATACGTATTACCTACACAATATTTGATATCCGAGCTAATAAAGCTTATGTTGCCGTTCAATATTGTAACTCCTGGGGGAAATTCCAGCTCCGTTTCCCGGCGAATAGCCCCGGAATAGCGAATTTCATCTCGGAATGCTTTAATAATTTCCGACATCTTAATCTTAATACTATTATAAAGGCGAAAGTTTGTATGGATGTATGGATGTATGGATGTTTGTTACTCTTTCACGTAAAAACTACTGAACCGATTACAATGAAATTTAGCACACATATAGAGGGTAACTTGGATTAACACATAGGATAGGTTTTATCCCGGAAATCTCACGGGAACGGGAACTATGCGGGTTTTCCTTCTGGGGCGGAAATCTAGTAATATATAGAGGCGAGTTATGCACGTAAGGCTTGATAATGAGAGATATTGCGTGGATATTTGCGAAAAAATTGACTGTTCTGAGAAATTTTTTAGACAATTTTGTACCAAACTATCTCTAGTCATGCAGCTCTTATACCAGAACTTTCCAAATATGCAAGCCTACGCTAAGCAATTAATATAAAATCTCATAATAAATTGAATAGTAAAGTAGGATAGCATCACAGATCACTAAGTTCCCAAGAGGGCGTTAAACGTACCGCTGTTAAGGTCAATAGAACGTGAGATTGGCCGCATATTCTCAGTGCGGTTGGAACTCTATTCGATATTGATCGTTTTACATCTAGCATAGATTTAGGGTTAAAGTTCTAGAGTATAAAGGCTTGCGCCTGTAGAAGTGCTGAAGACTTACAAACTTTCAGAGCACCGCAAAACTTTAGAAAGTTGACTTACGTGGTAAAGTAAAAAGATGTCCATCTTTTCATTCTTCATTCTTGTTATCATTCTTGTTCAAGTACTTTCAAAGCGGTGCAGATTTTACTGTAAATTTTTAAACTATATCAAATCGGACAAAGTGTAGAAAGATCATCAGCCTTCCAAAGGTCAATGCTATTAAGGTGAATGAAACGAGCTTGACCGTATATTGCCATTTATCGATCACTTAGCCGGGTTAATAATCTTCAAATAATTTGCCTAGAGTTTATATTCGGATTTATGATTTCAGTTCTATTCATAAGGTTTTCGTAGAAGTAGTTATTGGCTATTAAAAATGTGACATATATAAAGGGAATATTTTAATTTTTAACACAAAAGCCAATAGTTACACTAAAATTTGGCTTACAAGATTTTATCAAGGATATAACGTTTCAGTAATAATGTTCTTCGTTGAAACTTGAAATATCTATGTAATTAAAGTTCTTGCAATCTCAGCGATATTTTTTAATCGTAGACAAGTTAAGCTAAAATAATCGGTGTTTCTTGTGCAACGTGTCGGTTCAATTCATCGATTGATAGCTGAGTGGGGAGTGTAAAAACCGAATCGGTATTTTATACTTGGAGGACGCGGATTGCAGTTATTTGAACATGCAAGTCATTTTACCTTATATTTTATTTCAAAATATGCATGTGAAGGAATCAGTCATAATCATGAGAAATGTTGCAAGCTATTGTTTTCTTCTTAAGGCTGCAGTCTAGCAAAATTGCGTTTTCAACAAGTTATTTGACAATTTTTTCCCGGCTAATGAAATGATAAACTGAATTTTTTTTTCTTGTTTATCAATTAGTGTTATATACGCAATGCGCGTGAATTTTTTCACATTTATAAAGTTACTTGATGTTACCTTAATCAGGCCTTCAAGATAAGTCTCTTTCTCCCAAAGACATTTCGAGCTAAGTTTGTGCACTCACTACGTTGCAACCGATTACAATTTACACAATCTGATCAGCACATTATTATCCTTATATAGTCGTTATTAAAAACTGCTGAATACAATTGCCGAAAAACTTATGATTTTCTTAATTAGAACGTTATAAATTCATTAAATTTCCCATTTTTTGCCTTACAAAATCTATTGATAAATACTGCTAAAAGTTATTTTTTCCATTAATTTATTCGAGTTGGTTGAAGACCAATGAGTATTAATCCTTTAAAAAATTTTTTTTTTGAATTTTGATAATTCTTTAAATATTAAATTAAATTTAAAATAATTAGGAAAAATCCTAGCGAATTTCTTTAGTCGCGCTCCTTGGGCCGGAGCGTTCTGACGTGTGCTCTACGCTCGATTTTCCTTCATACCGAAGTGAAAGTTGCTCTACTTCATTAAATTTAATATTTTTGTTAATTGATTATTTTTATCTTAGTTTTGTGCAAATATTCGTATTTTTAAACATTTGATTTCGATATGGAAAATAAACGAAAAAAATACGCGTGTAACTACTAGAAAAAAAATTATCTTCGAACATAAAGTTAATGAAACCAAATAGATTGCAAAGGTGATTGGCAACAATTTCTTTATTTTACGGGGTGTCAGTAAAGGGATGTAATATATTTCTTTAAAACTAAAGTAAGCTCATAAATTTTCTCATAATATAATTTTTTTGAAGTTCCAAAAATGTTTATTTTTCGTTTGAGAAATACGAAATATAATATAAACTTGTATTGAGAACTTGAACTTCCCAAGTTCATCCGGGGAAATCCCCATACGGGGAAAATGATTTGTTTACTCCAAAATTGATCCGAGGTGTTTTAATTTTTTCTTCTAGTCATTTTCAACGTAGCGGCATGTTGTTTGATTATTAATTTTGTAACTTAAATACAGGATGTTGGTTTTATATTCTGATCTTACAGACGCGCTGACAAATTTAGTCCGCCATTTCTAGTTTAGTCTACCAACTCTAAGTACCAATATTAAAACGAATGGATTATCATCACATCATCAAAACTCAGATGTAATGGAAGATCACAATAACATAGAAAATTCAGTGGGTGTTGAGAACTAAACAAACAGAAGTAACAGAGACGCGAAGAATAAAAAAAGAGGACGAAAACGATAATTCGTTGATGCTTTCTCTTTTCGACGTATTGTTAGGGTACATCACCAATCTGCAAAAAACAAAACTGATGATTCCCAATTGCTGATTAAAAATGAAAAACAAATAATCGACAACAGTGGTGAAAATTTGCTGATCACAATGAAACATCCTTCAGTGGTAGCAGATTTACTCATTTAAAATGTATCGGTGAACAGCGTAAAGGAGAGGAGGACAGGAAAACATTATGAATGTGGATGGTGGATTGTATACAGGGTGTAATCGATAAGTATGTGCAGGCGATTATGACGTTATTATTGCAGGTATCAAAAAACTTAAAACTGATATCGAAATTACTTTACCTAATGAGCAAAATGACAATAATAACTTTTTAAAAGTATAACGAGGAATATCTAAAACAATTACTTTATACACTCCCATATCAAAAAGGGAAAATGGGACTAGTAGAAGTTAAATGTCTAATTCCGGCAAAAGACATGAATGCGGAAGATGCGGTTAAAAAAAAATTTAATATTTGAAATACAATGCAAAAAATAACACTTTTGTCATAGATAAGAATCATGACTATTTTTTTCAAATTCAGGGACAACTAAACGTTGCAGAAGCAGAAGTCTGCTTATTTGCTGTTTGGACTGGAGTGAATCATTCGTTAAAAATAGAGTATATAAAAAAGTATGTAACGTTTAGGCAAAATAAAATGATGGACCATTATCAAGATTTTACATAAATTGCCTACTGTCAGAATTGATTGATTCGAGACTTCAGCATTCGATGCCATCAAGGACCCATCCTATATCATTCAAGCGATTGAAAAAAAAGAGATAAATCCAGTGCAACCGATAAAGCATCAGAATGCTAGCAAAAGATTTATTAGGTTTATAAATATAAATCTATATATTATACATAATATAATAAATCTGTAGAAGACGTGAAGACTGACATCCGCGCGGACGGAGTCGCGGGCGGAAGCTAGTCAGAAATAAATATCTTTTGTTTTCATTTGCGTATTTTTCTATTTTATAATTTTTTAACACAAACATTACATTTTTTTCATTATATACAAAATTTGTTTATCCGTTTTATTAGTTAAACTGAACAACTTTCACTAAGAAACTTAGGTCGAAAAAAATGTATAGAGTTATGCATTTTGTATGGAAAGCTTATTTTTTTTTTATATTTCGTCCAAATTTCTTTGTAAAAGTTGATCAGTTATATAAACATGAAGTTGAAGATATCAATAGAAAGTATTCGCAAATCTTGTGTACTGATAAAAAAAATCACCCGGTGTAATTTTCACGAAAATTGTTTCAAATTGTCATTTTTGGGAATTATTACGAATATTAAATTATACGAATGATTTAATTTTTAAAAATTAAGTGGAGCAACTTTCCCTTAGTACATTTGTATTATTTACATATAGGATGACAGGATGCATTTGTTTGCACTACTAGACCAAGCCCTTAAGGGTTTTTGAGGTCTTTATGATTTAGTATAATGAAACACGATCAAAGAATTAGGAGGTTTAATTATACTTAATTTTAGTTATGTCCTGATAAATTATTGCTTTGATTTAGGAAGATGTAGGTATTTTATATACAAAATTTATTGCGATGTTAAATAATATGAAATGTAAAACATTGTTTATATATATAATTATATTGTCTTATCTCTAACATACCTATAAAGTTTTTGTTTTTAATCACCCCACATAAAATATTGTTATTGAAAAGGTATAGATTACCTCGATCAAAAGTAATCTCAGTGACTCGCTTAAAAGTTTATTAACTCGTATGTTGTGTCGCGTATTTTAACGTCACCTCAGACGGGCTTTAGATCTTACGCTGTCTGCTTTGTGGCAGCCATCTCAAGGATACACCTGCGTGGAATTGTAATGATGTCTATCGGATTGGAGACCGCTTTGCATCCTGATGGATTGTTGTAGATTATATTATTGTCGCGTGTTTATGCGTCTGTTGTGACTGTGGTATTGTCTTTGTTGTTAAAGTTGTGAGAGTTTAGATATAGTTGGTTGTGTATTGGTTGTTGTAGGCAAATCTTCAGTTTTTACGTAGATTAATAATGAATGGACCGAATTGAGTGTTTACTTCGATATGTTTGTTAATAATTCAATACCCTTTAAAATATTGGTATATTATAAAATAATTTATGAATTCAATATTTGTTCATAAAGTATTTGACATCAACACGTTATTTTTACACGTTTTAACTAATTAAAATACATCACAAATAAGTAATTGGTAATACGAAAAAAATCAAAGCCTGGCTTAGTAATTAGAGTGCTCACAAAACAAGTTCCTTTTAACTTTATTTGCTTTGACGAAGCTAAACATAGCAGGTCGACTTAATTAAAATATATTGCGTGGGCAGTCGCTCCTTTGGATGAACTCAGTTCTATTCTAGGTATTTTGTTGGTAAAAGTCATTATTTCTTGGACAATACCTAATATACGAAATGCGAATTAGATCATCAGACGCTAATAAAAGTGGATGGCGATTTGACGAATTTTATTTTGACACATATTATGTTATTATTGTGCGTTTCACGAGAGAGTTCCCCTGCCGTTATGTTGGCATACCTGACTGTCAAAAACGTCAAAGAGCTAAGAAGCGTTACAGAGTTGTCGAGGTTTTCCAAAATTTATAAATGTTTTAGAGATTGGCATCATGCCGCATACGCTTAGAAGTGGTGAAAGAGAAGTGACTTTGACGTTTTTGACAGTCAGGTATGCCAACATAACGGCAGGGGAACTCTCTCGTGAAACGCACAATAGTTTGTAGATATTCAATATGTTGCTCGGGCAATTGTTTTTTGTCCTTAAAATGATATCTAACCCAAACCCATAAAATGTAATCTAAATAGGGCCGATTTAAAAATTCTTGGTTAAAAGTTATCAGTACCTACAGTAAAGTAATGCATTATAATAATATGCAACCTGTAAAAAATCAAAAGACGGACAATTAATACATATTATGTAAATACGATATCCATGTCTAATAAAATAAAATTGTTTTATCTCAGGACATATTGTGTTCCCATATGCAAGTACCTACAATGTAATAGAATTGTGAGTACAGTTATGGTACAGTGAAATAATGTGAATAAAAACTTTCTTGTATATATATTTTAAAGTAATCAACTCCCTGTGATCAAATCAATTAACCTAAAACCCATACCAGCTGTTATACGGATACGATGACATCAGATAACGTTGCAGTTGCGAAAATTACAACGTACAAGATGAAGGTTTGATACGTAACGGGCAATAAGCTTGATGACAAAGCGTTAAAAAGAAGGTTGCAAGATCATACAAGTGATACCGAGTATGACCGAGATTTATTCTTACAAGTTTCTACACCGTTATTAGGATTCCGTACCGAAAGGGTAAAACAGGACCCTATTACTGAGACTTCGTTGTCTGTCTGTCTGTCTCCAGGCTGTATCTCATAATCCGTGATAGCTAGAAAGCTGAAATTTTTACAAATGATGTATTTCCGTTGCCGCTATAACAACAAATATTAAAAATAAAAAACAAATATTAGGAGGTTCCCCATAATACGGAACCCTTCGTGCGCGAGTCCAACTCGCACTTCGCCGGTTTTTTGTTTAATTTTCATCTCGCTATCTTTGGTATCTAAAGTGTTTCTTATTACTCATTTCGAAGTGTCTAGACGAATAACATCATCACGCATCTAAATGGTCTTCCAAATTATAAACCAGTTAATTTAAATGTCGCTAGGCTGGGCTGCTGACTTGTTACTTGTTAATTTGCATTCAAGCCGGAACTAGCTGTGACGATGCTAATAGATTCCGCTTCTATATAAACGTCTTTATCCTGTTAAATACACGCGTTACCTTTTTTCTAATAACTTACGTGCAATTGCTCCATATTTGTATTGGAAGTTATAATTAACGAGATTACGATAATTATAACCATTATATTGAGTCAGAGTTGGCTGTAGCTGACTATTAATATCAGTTCATTGTATTCGAGAATGGCATGTGGCTTTAATATAATCTCTTGTCTTAATTGTTCAGTAAGAAGATTGTAAGACAGTAATTAAATTATGAAGACTGATAAGCGAGCTTTCGATTCTAAATACGCAATTACATCTCGTAGAACCTTGATTAACTAATTCTATGTACCATTTCTGTTAATTATACTATCAATAATGGACAAGACCTTTATTTAAGTTATATTCTGGTAGATTAGTGAACAAATTTAATAGCTATCGTTTATTGTAAGTAGGTGTAGTGGAATTCACAGGAAAATTCTAAGTGCACTATTTGATAAATCAGTAATTAATTCCTATTTGAACCGGACACAGGCTAGACTTAATTGTAAGAACGTAATCGTAAATAATCTTGAGCCGTGATGTAATGTACCTTTGTTATATTTAACCATTGATTACGGCATTTGTTGAAATAGTGGTATGATTCAAACTTCTCTTTATGGACTTCGACTCATTAAGAGCTTTTTGATACGAGATTATTTCATCTGAGACTATGTATTTATGGGAATGTGATTTGACTGAGTCTGATTCTGCAATCATTATTGTTATCGAATATTTTGTCAGCTCATTTACATTCTCCTCACATTTTTCTTAAACCTTCACTTCCATGAATATTAAAACGGGACGCACAAATGCTTTACTATAGTTGGTGAGCAATTGCGACTGATTAGCAATCTGTAAACTATATATAGTCATGATATGAGATAATGATTCGTTAATAATATACGCGGAAAACGTATTTGAGCGTTCAATCGATGGATGTGTATAGTAATGGAGTATATTAGCATACCAGTTCGCGGTGATGTGACGCCGTGTGGACCGGAGATTACCGGTTTACACCTATGGAACCATCTTCAGGAAATTGTGACCAACAAGTGATTCTAGGGTGAATACTATTGATCGGTGGTTGATAGAGGATTGTCGTACTGATTACTGATAGTAGGGTTATGTCATACTAACAGTAAATATGAACTAGTGTTATAACTTATAACATTGTCTGGATTTTGTGAATGGATGGATGGATTTACTGCTTCAATAAACATGCACTTAATAAAGTGGACAGATTTGTCTTTTGATCAGAAGAGCATTGATAAGATAAAATCGGCTCTAAATATGATTACAAAGAGTCTCCTATCTTTGAAGATAGATACTTATTAACAGAGGTGTTATTCACTTAATGATGGTTCAGAAATATTTAATTATAACTTAGATAAACGCCGTGTCAAAGATTAATGTCATCTATACGCTTTCAATTAACACCAGTCAGATTAACGACCGTTTAACAAGTGGACAAACAGATTATATAGTATGTATCTCGCTTCGTGACGTCACTATCGAGCATACGTTATGCGGAAGGTGTGTTTGAGGAATGTGCATGGAAAATATTTTGTTCCTTTTTTATTGATATATTTTTCTTATAAATAGCAAATAAAGGTTCGTTATATTATATGCGGTTTGTATTGGAGTCATATCGATGTATGTATTGGTATGAGTGACCTGAATATTTAAACAATGTGCCAAAGTGGCAATCTTAAAGACAATGATAACAAGATGGAATTCGAATGTAATGTGTATTGTAAAAAAGATTTTTATCTGAATCAGGAAATAATAAATAATTATATGACAAAATGGCATTACAAAAATAGCATCTCGGAGAAAAACATGCATTATTCTTCAATCTTACAATAAATTAAATTTGAGCTGCTTTGATTCGCGGTTTCACTGCAGAGGCTAGAACAAAAAATACAGCCGTATCTGTAACTGGGTTATAGTTTCTCTAGAATCGATTCAAAATAAGTAGTTTAAAAACCTAAAAACACAGTGAAATTGTATTATAGTTTACCTTATAAATTGTAAATAAGCCATTATTATCTGATTTTCTTACGTTAAACAGACCTCGATATGGGCCTAGGGACTAGGGTTTATTATTAGATTCACCACAAGTCCTTCAGATTGTAAAGCGAACCATAAATAGAATAGAGTAGGCGATGTGTCAAAGAACTGCATAAATAACTCGTTTTTTTATGTGAGAATTTGTGGGCGGATACGCCCTTGTTTATCCATGGCGCAAATAGTTAAAGGTCAGTTTCAAACAACAACAAGTAGTCATATAATTTGATGTGCGTCTCATTCAGAGGGTATTGGAATTTTCTAGAATTCCGTATATTGACAAATGTCAACCGCGATGTTTTAAATACATGGGTAAAATAGTTTTTTAAAGATGTAAATATTTTAGTATTGCAAAATATATGAACATTAAACAGTATAATATGTTCATTAGCTGTTAATTAAATATTTGGGGAAGTCTTAATAGTCAAAAAATATTACGAAAAAATATAGTGCGCATTAAGGCCGGGCTGAACCGGAATAAAAACTAGACAAAATGTAACCTACGTTACTCAGGAACAAAGAAGCTGTCTACTGGTCAAATAATTTTTATTATATATTTTTTCCTCATCATATTATCATAATGTATGCAGGTAACAATATATTTCAGTAGTTCTATTTTTTACATGACACTCACAAAGGCAAATAAAGCTTTTTGCATTTTGTATACCTACGCATCTAAACATACAATGTATTGCAATTGTCCGATGCTCTGGGACTTCCCGCTCGTAAGGCGCTGTAAACAACAGTCAAGTTCCCAGTAACATTACGTGACTAAAGCGAATTGTCGTTCAAATGATCCGGTCGACGTGTCACGTGACCGCTACAGGGATACCGCCATCGACGGGTTTTACAACTGCAGTTCTACGTTTTCCTTTTGGAATATCTAGTGTATTCTTCTGTGTTATTGTTTCCTTCTTGATTACTCGATAGGGATATGAATGGATTAGCACTTTTTGGTTTTACGTCATTCTAATTATTATGTACGTCACAAGCTCGTAATTACGCTCACTGTGTGCTCGGAATGTCTGTTTAACTAATAACCACGTTTTTGTGTGGTTTATTTTACATTATCATTAAAGCTTTGCGTGTATAGAATTGCTTTAATGATATTTTTATAGAGGATGTTTACCCGATGGATTTTTAAAAGATTCAGATACGTTACATTGTTGTTAAATGTTTTCTTATTTAATACAATGCTACTAACAAATCTTGACCGGTGCAACAAACTGACTTGTCCTTAAATATGACTCAGTATTACGCAGAAACATTCTTGAAGGTACTTAGAATGATGTATGGTTCGATGTGAAAAATGGATTTTCCGACATTACTGGATGTTCTAGGACTCAAGTTTTGTACATTATAAATGCACATTCTCTAGTAGGTTAACTTGTAAACTAAATCAACTGCAGAACAGTAAATCCCGATGGGTAACTAGAACAATACATGGTATCATGTTTCCGCATCGCTTGTTAACTTATTTGGTGTCGTTTGCATTTTAAGTGTGTCATCTGAATCATATGTTATCGCTGAAACGTCAAATATACGATCTGCAATTTTCTTTTATTGGTCACGCGCATACTTTTGATGACTAAACAATTTAGCAGCTTGATAATCGCTTAAGGCGTTTTTTTTATTATTGAAGATTATGTTTGTGTACAATGGAGTCGTTGAAACATCTCATGATATTTTCGTCCCAATTTCGGTATGAGAATGAGAAATTCCAAAAGAACAAAAAGGTTTAACGTAACAGATGCTACTTTTTGTCCTTTCTTATTAAACATGAATTCAGATGTGAAACCATCTGCCTTAATTCATATGGGAAGTAAGAACTTCCGCTATACCTACTGTTTTTTATTAAATTTTGTTTACTTCTAATTTTAGCTCAATAAGTTTGTCTGTTCTTTAAATATCCCCTTGTAAAAGGGTTCTGTATGATTTAAAAACGGGCACAACACAATTAAATTAAATATTTGAAACATTCTTCGAAAGCTCATTCGCAAAATGTGCCGTATTAAATTTTTCAAACATTTTTTTAACTTTTGAGTCACCATACCGGATCTTCCCAAAGCTTTTTCACATAAAATAACCGTTTTACTTTTATGGCTGAATCATCAACTTGAATTAATTATACGTTTTAAAACTTAAAAGGTAAAGTGTGTGTGTGTAAATCACATTAATAACGATTTATATAAATTCCTGAACGAACATGAACGCAATATTATTTATCTGTCTGATGTCTGTCTGCTAGTGTCCACGCTTCGTTCGTCGAAACGGCGAGTTGAACATATCAATTATAATGAATAATATGAGTGATAATTGATAAGGCATTGCACTGCCAATTTCAATCACACTACATTACTGGGTAATATGTACTGCTTGGTATCCAATGTTCTCCTCCTTGGTACAGTGTTTAATGTGTTTAGAACCGAGAGGTCTTGTGTTTGATTCACGGTGGAGACGAAGGAAAACAATATATCAGTCTAGCAGTATGTATGGGCTTGACTGTCACTTATCCCTTAAGAAAATCAATAATTGAAACAGATGTTTGAATAATGCATCTGCCCTATACCCCGATAAGGGATACGTGAATTCACTTTCTCAATGACCAACTAATTTTAACAGGCGGTTATTCTTGAAGGCGATTACGACTATGTGGTAATGTCAATGTACATGTGAATGTTGTGTAAGCGGTCGTGGGAATACATACAAATGTCTGGTAACTGGGTAACATTCCTTGTATGGTTGAGAGCTAGACGAATAGAGATTTTCGCTTACAGTGTTGTACGAAGAATTTGCACTATTTGAGCGTTTTTGCTATGCTCTATAAGTCTATAGTCCTATTATGTTAGAAATTCGTATCATAACTTGGAAAAATTCAGGTGTTATTTTCATTAAAAAGTCCCTTAATATTATTAATTATCCCTAAATATTCGTTCCTTAAAATTTGTTAAAACCGTTGTTTAGGTAGGTACTTAAGTGTGTCTCGTAAAATTGTGCAACGAAAAGATATCCATCCTAACAATTATCGAAGATAGATATTTATAACAGAATAAACTCAGCGACTCATAGTTAAATCCAGATATAGCTCTAGTTTATGCACTTTTGCAACAGCTTATGTAACTAGTTGGTCAATTAATTACAATTTGCGGAGGTTACCTACTGCTTACTGCAATGATTCGATCATTTACATACTAGTTGTTCTCGTGAATGCTGCTATCCAGTGTTCTAAATATGGACAAGAATATACAGCATTAGCATTAATATTTATCTTCTAGCATATGGGTAATAATTATGTGGTTTTAGTTTTGGATATTTGACTGGACAATGGACATCATGTCGTTCTTTTTTATTGCTGGATATTGTCTGTCTTTCACGCTGCCATGAAGCAACAGATTGAGGTTTTTGCACAAATTATGCAACATTATTTTATGCATTAATATTACCGAAGAGTGACATAACATATTATATTCAAGTTTCATATAATCGTACAAGACTTAAAAACTGGTTTATTTGAAATAGAAAAAGTGATCTAAAAGTAATAGTAGTAGTAAGTATCTAAAGTACTCATGAACGTATTCGAGTTTTAAGACGATAATTAACTTTGTTTTCGCACGATAATTTAAATCAAAATACGCAGTAGGTACAGTTATATACAGAGTCATCAGGCGAAATGACTCTTAAATTTAGCAAGATAATACCAGACATGCCATTAATCACAACGAATGGGGAAAACATTGTGATAGTACTTATTAGTACCGTTGATATGAGTAGGAAAGATAAAGTCATTACTGGTAATGATAACGTGATTACCGATCGTTTGGGATGCGATCATAATAATCACAGCTGTTCTCGAGTGTTCGTAATTAAGCAATTGGTTCAATTCATTCGGTAAATAGGTCTCTTGATTTCGGCATTAACGTGCGAAATGGGGTCGTGATGAGTGGTAATTTCATTTTGAAGAGTAAAAGAATACAAATGATGTTGTAAAATGTCGATTTATAAGAGAGGCGTGTGATAATGATTAATGATAATATGTATGACATATTTCACCTTATCTAGGTACAGAAACTAGATTAAGGAGGGTCGTGGTTATTATCCTCCTAAAGTAAATAGCTATTATCACACAATTAAACAAATTATTGCTTAAAAGAGTGTCGTATGTAATGATGAAGCAACAGATGTTCATCTTATCAAGGTATAGAAAGTAGATTAAGGAGGGTCGTGGTTATAATCCTGCTAAAGTAAATACCTATTATCTTATGTTTACAAGTTTGTTCTACTCTGCTAACTTCGCATGCTTCTTAAACATGTCAGCGATCTCATTATATTGGCTTAAGATGTTATCAGATGTGCAATGTTAGGTTTAGTTGACGACATCGGCGTTTCACTGTTTTCAGGCATAGTTGGTTTTGTAAGTAGTGTAACAATTTGTTGAATAAAGAAGCTTTATATATTCACTAGCTCAAGGTGCGCGGCTTCGACCGCGTATGTAAAGAAAATCCTCATAGCAATGAGATATTTCACCCCGGTAAAAAGTAGCCTACTCGTAGATATATCTCTCTTTAGATTTTAACTATCCCCAGATACAAAAACAATTTCATAGCGATATCTTAATAGCTGACTTTCATATTCTTAGTAACTTTAAAAATAAATCATATTATTCTGACACTGATATTTTGAAATAGTCGATAATTGCTATAAAATAATGATTCTATTAAATGTTTTGTACCTACACGTGCCTCTTTAAATTCCACGAATGATCCTCATTATCCAGGGTCGTTCAATCTTCTCTAGCTAAAATTCGAGTTCTCGGAAACAGTTGGAAAACTTGCTAACATTGGTAGAAAATAATGAAAATTGTTTTAAGAAGAACTTTCCCGATGGGACCATATTATGAACTGACAGAAGTATTACGAGAAATGATTAGTTATTGCGCGAAGAAAAGAATTAAGAACACTCTTGGGACTTAAAAATGGATGAACATAATTGGGTACTTTTCAATTAAAAATGTTAATGAAAGTTTACGCTAGAAGTGAGTTATAACGTATTAACTATTAATTGTATACTGTTACTCTATCGTTTCTCATACACTTGGCAAATGTTTTCGATCGCGTATGCCTTTGTGAGTTTCATGAGGCGTTCATGTATTTCGTTATTTTTGCTTTAATTTACGAACTATTTTTGAGTTCAATTTCAATGCAAACGCTTGTGCTGTAGAGAACATATTTGTCGCATGTTGTTGGCTAAATATATGAAATGCACTTGAAAGATATTTTTTTATAAATGAAGACTTTGTTCAAATAGAGTAGATTTAGTTAACACTAGCTGTTGCCCGCGACTTCGTCCGCGATTACGTCGTTTTTCGTCATTCATCGTTTAAAAAAATACGTGACACTTTATTTTTGAATGTTCTTAATTGTCTCTTATAAAATTTAACTAAATTAAAATTGAACACTGATAAGAAAATCTTAAAATCGGAGGAAATCGAAAATCTGAGGAAAACATGAATGAATGTGATTTAAATTCTACATTACTTAGTATTTCAAATAATAATCTAAATTAAATGTAGATTAACAGTTTGAGCGCACCGTTATAGAATATATTGTACCTAAGTATTAAATTACGTTAGTTTACATAGTAACAAAACAAAAACACGATGACTTTCTTTCGCGCTCGGTACCACAAACTAAGCATGTTAATGGTACGTGGCCCGCGTCACTTGACCCCCCGCGAGTTCCCCTCCGTTGCTATGCGAAAATACATTCGTCGCCCTGCTGTAGAAAAAATTGTAATACTGTGGCCTGGGCGTTATAACACGCCCAGGAAGTTCCTGAGTGCCGATAGACGGACGTCTATCGGCACTCAGGATTTATAACAATTTTATATTAATATCACCATTCACCATCTTGAGGAAAAGCTTCTAATGTCGATTTAAAACTGCATACATACGAATTAACCTGATGAAACATGTTTTAAAATTGTCCTTACTCCACTTTAAAGCATTACAAAAATAACATACTACGTTAATATCGCCTATACAGAAGATGATCTGTAATCAATTGTGAGGTTATAAGCAAACCCACTTTTATATTTGTCGGACCCCACCACCGAATTCGTAGATTGATCTTCTATGTTTACCTCTAATCTAAGTCATTAAGACTATGTCGAAATCTGTCTGCAGTAAGAGGGGCCTCTCGCTATTCGTCCGTTTCCAGAGACCGAATAGTTTCAATTCTTAATCTTTCATTAAACAAACTTATTAATCGTTTTTGTCTCAATTAATTGTAATATTCGCGTCCTTACTCTAGTCATTGCTTATGCTCATGTTCATCTTCAAGAGATCGAATAATATTATGGTGCACCCTATCATTTGTCAAACGGTCTTCATATTGAGTAAAAGTTTCAGATTCTCGAGATAAAATATGACGGCCGTGATCAGCTGTGAGACATTATACCCTCTCAGTGAAGGTTTCGGTCTCACGGGATAGTACATGCCGTTCGCGGTCAGCTGTGAGCCGCAATTCTCGTTGTGAAGCGGTTTCAGGTTCTCGGCATAACACATGTTGTTTTCGGCCTATAGTAAGCCTCTTACCTCTAACGATTCTTGAGAACTCTTAGGCGCGGGACATATACAAGCGGCGCGGCGCGCATCGGGCGCACCGCGGGCGCGCCAGCCGGCGCGCCGCGGGCGCGCCAGCCGGCGCGCCTCGGGCGCGCTGCCGGCGCGCCTCGGGCGCGCTGCCGGCGCGCCTCGGGCGCGCTGCCGGCACGCATCGGGCGCGCTGTTGGCGTCCGAAAATGATATTTATATAGAGTGGTTAAATGCATTTTCTTCATGCATAATTTAGTAAAATTATGTTTTTTGTGCTAAAAGAGATTTGAAAGTAACGTTAATTTGAAAGTAACGATTTTGTTTTGATAATTCCTTGTAAGTAAATAGCGAGGATAACCCCACGATTGCAAATATATCTTTGTTGGAAATGTTGGAATTTACTTGGAAAATTTTATAGTACTTTTAAAGTACATAATTTTAAAGTAGTACTGGTGTAATGATGGAAGAAAAGAAGGTTAAAATAACACAAAATTTATATTGTACTAGCGGTCCGCCCCGGCTTCGCCCGTGGTACATATTTCGCAATAAAAGGTAGCCTATGTTCTTTCTCAGGGTCTAAAGATTATCTGTGCCAAATTTCATCAAAATCGGTCCAGTACCTAGTTTATGCGTGAAAACCATACATACATACATACAAACCTTTCCTCTTTATAATATTAGTATAGATAAAATATGGTTTTCAAACACAGGTTTACATTTAAACCATATAAATCTTATCATTAAAATCTCAGTTCAAAAGTATTTACAGTACTGATCATTCCACAATATTATTACAATTACAAATAAATAAAAAACACAATCAAAATCAGGATTATCTTTATTTCTGACATTGTAAATACATGGGAACTTTCATTATGCTCTTCTTCATTTTCACTTTCCCTACTGCCATCACCTGTGTAAATCATTTCATCGATTAATTCAATTCACCTTTAAAAACAAAACGAAGAAGGGTATGTAATAGCAGCTCTATATAATTCCACACAGAGAGAACACATTTTTGACTGACAGGCTACCGTCTCCTATAGACCGGGAGATACTGACACAAAATTTCGAGTCATTTGTAACAGGATGGCGGTTCTACAGGGGTCTTAGTACGCAATGACAAAAAGAAAAACGATGGTGTGAACGCTGGTACCGGCGGCTTAGTCGCGTGGGCGTTAGTCGAACTCGTCGGAAAAATAGCGAAGTCAAACGATTTGTAACACAAAAATTTTAGAATTTACCGATAGCCCATAAAAAAGAAGTAGGCGGTAGTGTCATGCCATACTTTTCCGGTGTGACTTACAGCCCGCCATACCGACGCGAATGTGTTGATTTAAAAAAAACAATTCAACCATCGTCGTGCAGCCATTTACGAAAATCGCCATGCCATACTTTTCGGACGATTCCAAATGGTCGCCATACCGCCGAAAATCTGCAATTTTTTTTTTTGTAAAAATTGTAACAGACTCGAAATTTTGTGTCAGTATCTCCCGGTCTACTACCACCCGATTTGTTTTTGATTGTGTATGACCGTGAATTGACCTCTATTTGGATGCGATGGGGGAAGCGCGCCTGCGGTACGCCCGCGGCGCAACCGTGGCGTGCCGCCTCGTCGCCTTTCCAAAATTCTTTCATACAAAATGTATAAGAAGGACGTGGTGCAAAACAGATTCAAGAGGTGCGCTTATGGCACGCCCGCGCCCGCGCCGCTTGTGTTTGACCCGCGCCTTATTTCTCATTTTCTTAGCTTTGCTCGATTTTCGAGATAAAGATTTTTTAGGTGGCACTGATGCATGAAAATAAAAATTGAGTTGAAACGGACTGAGAGTGTTATAGACAAATATAATCAGAAAGCTTCGAACTCCTAAGCTATCGGAAGTTACACGTGTTATTGTGAGTCAACCATAAAAGATATACATTTATGATGTCGGGAGATATTTTTTATATAATAAGGAGAACATTTCTTTCATACAATATGATTTCTGTGTAGCTTTAACTCTACTTTTACTGCTCTGCTCAGGAATATGTAAAATAATTGTACCAAGTTTCGTTTGAATCCGTCGAGTAGTTTTTGTTTCTATAACGGTTATACGGACAGACAGACGGACAAAAATTTTACTGTTTGCTTCGTTGGCATCAGTGTCGATCCCTAATCACCCCGTGATAGTTATTTAGGAAATATATTTCATGTACAGATTTAATATAAGTATACATAATATATTTAGATTCCAATTTCCATGTAACGTTAAATTCGACTATACAATAACTAACAGACAACGCAGGTTACTCTCGTTTCCGTAAGTTGAGGCGGCTACATATTCGGTCCTCATAACATCACTTTTAGTGAACGAAACGACAGCGCGGTTTAATTCGATGCCAATACCATCAGAAAAAAGGAAATATTTTTAATTGTGAAAAAATATTATGGTTTACACTATTAACACTATTTTAATATAAAATATATGGCTGTGAGTGTGTAAAAATAAATCCAGCTAGTTTCACATCACACTTATGTTTATAATTAGCTATACGACATGAAAATATATATATTAATTACCAAGCAATAATCATACAGGTAAATACTGAACAAAAGTATTAACAGTCAAAGTTTATTTTTACTAACATTTAACAACATGTAAATGATTAAGAAATAATAATTATCAACGAACTAACCTTTTCTATAATACTTAACACAGCACATTTTTTAAATTATCTTGCTCAACTCTGCTTAAAAATTTGAGGGTTTTGTTGGAACTTTAATGTGTCAAAACTATGATAATATATCTAAACTACGATACAACTTGCATGCGGAAATGCTCATTACAATCTGTGAATTTAAAGAATAACTAACAACATACTATTCAATTTTATTGAGCTGATGAATATCTTTTGCCTGGAAAATCACCGCCGCCTAATAAATATACTGTGTTTTCTTATAAAATCGTTACATAATTTCTTTTATCTACTAAATTTTAATAAATAAGTTCTCTTTGTTATTTTCATCTAAAAATGAGCTTGAGCTTATATTAGGCAAAAGTATACATTAAAATTTCAGGACCGCACCTTAAATGGGGCGCTTGGAAAATATGCCTACGGGTTATTAATAGAGAAATGATACACAACAAAGTTATGTTGGTTCCATTTTATTTATAAAATATAATGAAAATGGGCAAATATAAAACATATTATGTAAAATGATTAAAAATAAATAAATGAAGCAACTACGATTCAAAGAAAACATCTTTTTCAGTGTGAAAATGCTCTGTGCAATCCTGGATGATGAGTATATCATGTACTCTCATCCCAGTACGGTCGAAAGCCATAACGATAAATATTATAATCAGATAACAGCAAAGTCAGAATAAAAATCATAACTTGTACAGTTGTGAGTGCAAAATTTATGTTTCATTTGGCAATAACATTTTTTTCGGTACTAAAACGTAGTACTTTGATATGTGGTTGGCTGCTCCTTCTCTCCTTCCTGAAAAATATCCTCCAAAATTACCCGAGATACTTCCAATGATTGAACCATACGTTGGACATTAACTTCAGTCAAAAATTGACGAAGCGGATGATTACTAATTTCCACTTAATCCTCGCTGCCACTATCTTCATCATCAAATCATCAATTTTCAAGTGGTGTTGTAAAATTGTCAGCAGAAATCGTCTTCCAAAGGCGATATAATTTTATGAACATTGAATCTGTAAATAAAAAATCAAAAGTTAACTGTAAATCTATAAAAAAAGCTACTTACAAATAAAATTTTATCAACAAACTACTGTTCCCAACGCACCTCAAAATCTTGTAAAAGTCAAAAAGAATTCATCATTTTATTATTTCATTCTAAAAGTGTAATATAAAACCTTTATAAAACCAATAAAAATGTTGTGTGGTTTTATGAAACCACGGTAAAAGTGAAACTTAGGCACAAAATTATCGTATTTGTACGATAATTATCGTACGGTTCGACCGTCACGCGACATGCGCTACACAGACCAAAAAGTTTGAGACGATGTAATAAAAGTTTCACTTTAAAAAACATGAATTGCTATCATTATAAATAATAAATACCTATAAAAGTAACAACTTACCTTTTGTGGGAACGCATGGTGAAAATTCACAAAACACAAAGATTGAATTTGATATTTTGGGTTTTATGACATTCAAATGCTTTATAAATATAAATTTATAAATAATAAATTTATAAAGAATAGAAACATTCGATCACGAAATTATGTGGGTTCGAGTCCCGCCTCGTGATCGAATTTTTTCTATTCTTTATAAATTTATAAAACACGAAGATTTTAAAAATGTAACCAATGAACACAATCAATATTAGATTAATTGTAATATTGCTCTGAGATTGTAATGGTGTCTAGTTTGACTTAAAATAATAAACATCTACCCTCACTTTTAAAAATGTAGTATATTCACACGAAATATAAGCGCACCTTATAGGGAAGGGAAGATATGGGTTAAAGAGTTAAATAAATAACATGATTATATTTAAATTATTAATTTTCAACAGTATGTTCAGTAGTGTTAACATGTAAATTGATTTGATTTTTACGAAATCTCATAGATGGCGCTGTTTCAGATTTGTCTTTATACTACTAAATTCATTAAACTGTTTCTCTGCCCAAATTACGTAAATTACATAGTTTTTATTTTGTAAAGCTAGATAATAGCATGGCTTACTCGAAACCAACATTTAAACATGAGTCTTTAGATTGTACGCTGTCGTAGTACACGGAATATGTAAGAAAAATAAAGGTTCACAGCTCCTCACCCGAAGGTGATATCATGATAATATGTTTAAACTATCCTCACCCGACCTCTTAGGAATATTCATGCAAAATTTGAAGTAAATCTATGCAGTACTTTTCGAGATTAGCTCGGTCAAACATACAGACAAACAGACAAACAGACAAACAGACAAACAGACAAAAATTCTAAAAACTATATTTTTGGCTTCTATATCGATTATAGATCATGGATTATGTATTCTTTTAAAAAAATATTCAATGTACAGTTTTGACTTTCCTACGATTTTATTATATGTATAGATTCCCACTTTTACCCCTATATCAAATAAATGGATGAACCGATTTTGATAACATTGGACTACTTAATTGTTTCTGACAGGTCATCTTTTTTCATTTGATATATCACTTGGGTATAACAGACAACATTCGTTTTTTTTCATTCCCACTTTTACCCCTCTATATAATAAATGGATGAACCGATTTTGATTAAATACCTATGCCTCATTATACTTCTCACGTCAGGTCATGCCCTTTCATTTGATATGCCACTTAGGTATATTTGACAACTTTTATTGCCACTTTTATCCAATAAATGGATGAACCAATTTTGATAAAATATGTCTTATTGTACTTTACACGTCATGTCTTTCATTAGATACGTCACTTGAGTATATTTGATAAAATTCATTTATTTATTTCCACTTTTACCCCTATATCAAATAAATGGATGAACCGATTTTGATAAAATTTGACTAATTGTTTCTGACATGTCGTCTATTTTCATTTGATATATCACTTGGGTATAACCTACATTAACAACCTACATTAACAACCTACATTAACAACTAACATTCGTTATTTTCATTCCCACTTACCCCTATATAATATAATAAACAACTAATGTAACAAAAAAACGCATCTAATTGGTATTACCCGTTAGCAAGCTACGGTGGCACAGACAGACACGCAATACACACATAGCGGACATAACACCCCTCTTTTTGCGTCGGGGGTTAAAAATAATACCTACGACATAATTTCAAAGACCTTTTATATAGAAAATTTACCTAGAAGTAACCATAATGCTACATATTTGTGCAGGTTTTAGACTTATGAGCAAAAATCTAAATAAAGGTCCTTTGACCCCCCCTACTACCCCCTCAGCATAACCACCCCCCCACGCTTGGGGACTTTCGATATGATCATCTGGACATGTCAAGGAATAACTTTAGCGTATAATTTACGTAATAAAGTAATTCATGTATAGAATGCCTTAGCAAATGTTCGCTGTGATTACTTAAATGGTCATAACTTTTTTATTTATGAACCGATTGACATGAAATAAACACTAAATGTTAAATGAAGCTTACCACAATATATTAGTGAAAACCGCATCTAAATCGGATAAGCCGTTTCTGAGATTAGCGTGTTCAAACATACAGACAAACAGACAAACCGACAAACAGACAAACAGACAAACAGACAAAAATTTTTTTAACAACAGTTTTGGGTTTGGGATCGATTTAGTAATAACCCCTGCTAATTTTTTTTTACATATTTTCATTGTACAGACACCACTTTTCTAGAATTTTATTATATGTATTGATTAATCAAAGGGTATTTTTTTGTAGTTTTATGTTCGTCTCGTGGATTATAAATTGATTAATTTATGTATGTATACAGGGTGTCCCACTGTTGGTATACTAAGCTCAAAGGAGGTTATAGTTTTGCATACGCTGAGTACGTAAAAAATAATTAAAAAATTCCAGATGCATTTTTTTTTTCAAATAAATGAATTCTTAAAACTCTATGTGTACACCCATAACAAGCGAGCCGCCCAACTTTGCCACCAGCACGTGAGCTATCGTTTAAGATTATGTTTTCATAGATAAAATGCTCATATTAGAGAAGCGGTATATGCCGGCTACGCGAAGCTTGAGAAGAAAACATGGATTTTCAGGAAAAATTTAGCAAAAAATTTTGGACGTAATTTTTTTTTAAAGTATTTTTTACGTGATCAGTGTATGCAAAACTACAAGTTCCTTCGCGCTTAGTATACCAATAGTGGGACACCCTGTATACTCTACTAATATTATTCGAGTTTGTTTATTTGATTTTTAAACGCGCTCATCTAGGAATCTACTAGTCAAATTTTAAAATTATTACAGTGTTATAATATATTGAGGAAGGCTATATTTATATCATCACGCTAAGACCAATACAATGCGGGTAAACCCGCGCCAGGTTGGTCTCACATATTATGCAAATTGCCGGTATTTAAAATGTTTATTTTTGTGCATAGCAAAATGACTAAGTGTTTCCCACTTGTCTTATCGTCGCAGATAACGAATATCAAGTGCTGTCGTGTTAATATTTAAATCGTGATCGGTAATACGGTGCGCCATTTAAATCGCGCTCGAGTAATCACGATAAGATTGCGTATTCAATTTGTACTTTGAACCAAACATTAATAATAATGTGACCGATTAGCGAGCGACGTCTGAGAAAAAATATGGGGCGAGGATGTAAACTAATGTCGTTTTGTTTTTCAAAGGGCATTCCCAAAATGAACGTGTGGATTTCTTTAAGCATAATTTCATTAAACATTATTCTGAAGCTTAGCACATAGACGGACAGAAGAATATTCTTTTAGGTTTACAATATTATTGTTATATTACCTTAAAACAATTTTAATATTTTTGAATTTTATTAATTAAAATATTCAAGACTGATAAAATATGCAATTTATAAAGCAATAAATAATTTATTGATAAAGTTTTTAGCGCTTTTAATGCATAATTATACATATACTTTTAGAACGTATTTATAGCTACAACAAGGACGGATCCGCCACTCTGTTTACATTCCAAGTCTATTAATAGTCATAAGTACTAAGTATGGATAAAAAAACAATATCGATCGATTTGCGTCAATCTTCGTTAATTGTAATATTCCATGGTGTAATTTAAAAGTGTATGTGTTGTGGTGTAAAAGGTCTTGCATTAGTGTGGGGTAATGCTTAGTTTATATTGGAGATAATCTTAGGATCTAGTGATGAATTTTTGCGTTCTTTATTTTTATTTTCTACTAGCGGTCCGCCCCGGCTTCGCCCGTGGTACATATTTACGTTTTCTCTGCATAAAAACCATCCTCGTACTTCAAGGAATATAATAAAAAAAGAATTATCGAAATCGGTTCAGCCGTTCTCAAGTTATGCGCTTACCAACACATTTTGCGATTCATTTTTATATATAAGAAGACTAGCTATTTGTATACTATCCAGAATCCATTCATTGACAGATACATATTCTAAATGTGTGTTTCACACAATTTTGCATCTGGAGACAATTAGGCAAAGATCCATTATTTTATTCCGATTTCTCCTAAATTTAAAACAAAACAAATGCTAAATAAAGATTAGAGGTAGATTATCGTAATATGTTATTCTAGACGGATTGTTTTGATAAGATAAGTGTAGAGTTTTCTTCTCGATATTTATGTTGATGAATATTAAATTGATATTAATGATTACATAAATGAGGTTATATTCAAGTGCGTTTACATATTTTTTCGTATTTTTATTTTTTACACAATTTATCAGGAAATATCGAGTGAATAAAGATAATTTGGTTTGCGCTTAATATTATTATATTGTTAAAATAATATAAATACTTTACCAATTGGGGTAAACATTGTGAAATATTGGAAAATTATTTCATGTATAATATACCTACATGCAATTACAAATATAGGTATGTTAATTAATAATTGAAACGTAGGAAATATTTCAATGCCAAATTCTTCTGACTTGTTTACAAACAAGTGAATGTTTTGTAAACATTGTTTAAATTAATTTGGGTTTTTACTGTAATGGCACAATATACAGATACAACCAGTAGGGAAACTTCATACAAAACGTTCGAAATGGCTCACGCACACAAGCAGGCGTGTTTACGAGAATCGTAAGGGTATTCTTATATCTGTAAATAATCCTTACGATTCTCGTATTGATCTGTGTATTGTGGTAATGGTTTGCAATCTTTATTTGTCATTTGGCACAGTTATATAATTCGATTACGCATGTACCTACTCGAAAAGCGGGACAGTAATAAATTAATAAATAACTACAGTGAAATTAGTCTCGAGAAATTTTTGCATATGTAGTGGTGTGTATATTACTCAGATCTTAGAGCGCGTTTCCACTATATCGTTCTAGCCTATACAAAAATGTTTCGATATCCTAACATTACTATTTAATTTTATACTTATCCCTAGCAATACTCTGATTTATGTTTTAAAGAAAATGGTTTTGACTTTATAAAAAAAATAATATATCATTCAATTTTACGTCCTTGAGCCAATGACAAGGCGAATACCGTGAAACAATAAAATTTGTTTCGTAATTAATATTTGACCATAATAATTACGAAACAAAACAAATAAATAAATCGTCACTTGATAGTGGAAAGTGGAAACACGCACAAAACCAGAATAAACCAGTTTACGCTGTCCGCAGGTGCCTCGTGCAGTCCGGCGTGAGGCGTCAGTCGCTTGGTACCGTTAGAACATAAAGCACACATTTCATTCGAAAATTATAATTATTACGTAGTTTAATTGTTAAATTTTGTATTGCACGCCTCATAAGCGAAGCGTTGAGGTGGGTACTACTGTCACTTCGCGCAAAACATCTGATTTTTCAAACTTAAAATGTCTTTATGTATCATACATTGCACTTGTAAGATAATACATACACACACATATTAAGAAAAAACACTATTTTTAACATTCATGATATTTTTGATGTCATTTTGTTATTTAAACTAGTTAACAAACAGTTTAAAAAAGTTCTGTCTTGGACGTCCGTGTGTCTGTATGTGCGGATCCTTTTTCTTGTTAACACGATAGCGACCGAAATACTTTACTAATCGAGTCTTTTTTTTTTCTCTTACGCTTGAGTATGCTCAGGAATAGAACCCTTTCATTTTTCAGGGTCTGATTCGATGTGGTTTAATTGTTATTAAATAAACAAAAATAATAATTAATAAATAATTATTAAAAAAAAAATATGAGGCGTGCACTTTTGGATTTTCCAAACTATTTGTTGATTGTTGTTATTGTTTGATATTGTTTGTTATTAAAGTGAAACTTTTATTACATCGTCTCAAACTTTTTGGTCTGTGTAGCGCATGTCGCGTGTATCGCGGCTGCCGAGTAGGTATACCTACTCGGCAGCCGACCGTCACGCGACATGCGCTACACAAAGCAGTGTTCGGAACCGTTCGAACAGTTTCACTTTTACCGTGGTTTACATTTTTGGCCGGAGAACACCTAATTCATACACGTCTTCACTGAAGTAAAAATCGGCACTGCTTGTAATAAATAAATAATAAATAAATAAATATTATAGGACATTATTACACAAATCGACCTAGTCCCACAGTAAGCTCAAAGGCTTGTGTTGTGGGTACTAGGCGACGATAAATATAATATTATAAATACATATATAGATAATAACACCCAGACCCAAGAACAAATAATTGAGTTTATCACACAAATATTTGCCCTGACCGGGGATCGAACCCGGGACCGTCGGCTCAGTAGGCAGTTGCTTTACCACTGCGCCAACCGCGTCGTCAAGTAATGTTTGGAACTAATAAAATATTAATAATATTAATATTATATACTTGAATAAAAACTAAAAATAAAATGTTGTTTTTTTTTATTTGCTGACCATACACTACTACAAACGCAAAAATTTCTCCAAGCCAATTTACCTGTAGAAGCCGAGTTTGTTGCGAATTTAAGCGCCATTTCAAATAAGATTTGTTGGTAGTTATAATAATAGGATGCCTGAGATTTTCTCTCATATATTAGGAGGCGCGTTATAATTGTAGGTTTATGCCGACATCCACTTTCTAACACTTGATTGCTTGTCCCTTATTTCTTACATCTGTACCAACATATAATTTTCACATTTAAAATCTGGCAAGTAAAGAAGGAAAATATAGGTTTGTTAGCCGCTTGCTCTAAATGCAATTTCTACCTTGTTCAATATTCTATAATTGTTTTTATATATATATTTTTTTATTTATATTCAATCGTTTGCCCACAGTATTAGACCAAGCAGACGGCCGGCCCGTGAAACTGAGTGGTGTTGAAACGCAAGCGAAGCAGGCTGCAGTCCAATACATAGCTGAAGACGAAGAGGTATGTTATATTTGTTTATATTTTACCAGTTATTAGTTTACCCAACAATTGTTCTTCTAGGATTATTACCTAGCGTTATAACTATGTCGTATACTTGACTTCAAAGCTACCTATAGATTTCTTCTATACAATTACATAATATGATACAAATAGATAAGCCTTTTCGGTGGAATTAGGTTAAAAACTATGACATGAGAATTTTTATATAAATAGATGAAATAATCTACATCTATCTTCGAGTAGATACCTCAATTCTCGTGTTTAATAGCGGTGTCCGGGTGTAGCGTGGGAATCACGGCATAAGACGAGGGTTTTTCTGTTAATGGTTAAATCCAACCCATGAGGGTATTGCGTTTTCCTATATATTTGGAGTATGTATAGCTTAGAAACAGCGATATTGATTGTGACTAGCAATACGAAGAAGATAATTATTGGAACTAAGTTTCTGTGTGAACTTATAGTTTCTTCCAAATTAGTATAACATCTGATTATATACAGTTCGTGATAAAATCGAGATGTCGAAGAATCCAAAGTTCGACGACATGTGACATCCGCCAACCCGCACTTGGCCAGCGTGGTGGATTATGGCCTGTACCCTCATAGGAGGCCCGTGTCCCAGCAGTGGGAACGAATCTGATGATGAAGATGATATACAGTTACATGATAATTATTTTTCTTAATAGACATTTTTGCGATAGATACTTATAGACTACGAAATTAAATCACTATGCTATTTAAAATATATTACAAATAATAATAAAATGTATTTAATATGCATACCATTGGAAATGGAGCGGGACAAATCAATTAATTGAAAATAACCATTTAAATTAATTGATATGTAACAACGTTTTTATCACATTTCCTGAGTTTATTTATGAACTTTGATTAAATGTAAACAAAAATGATCGTTCAAATGTATGAATTAAGATAAGTAAATAATTACAAGTTAATGTTGAGGTAAGCTTCAGCATCCGAATTCCAAACTGTGCTTGAGAAATAGATTAACAGATTCATGTAATTTTTTCATATTTTATTTTTTAGTCAATCGTAGTAACTATGTCATATCGTTTATTACAGAAATTATAAGAACTTTTCCCATCTAAGACGTCTATTATGTAAAATAATGAACTAAGATCAGAAAAAAAACACAATTTAAATGTAACCTTTTACCATAATTACGCAAAAGTATAATTGAAGGACGGCGATAAAGAAGGGCGATGAACGAGTGCATTTCGTTTATCAAGAGTCGAATAATTAGCAATTAGCCAAATATCGATATCATGCTCAAATTACGAGAATCAATAATGACGCCCAAATGTTCAACGTTCGAAATGCATCGCTGTAAAATGGTAATTATAAGGGTTATGTAGGTATGTCCGACCGCCTCCTTGGTACAGCGGTTATCGCGAGTGCGTAGAACAGAGAAGAAAAAGAATGTCTTGGTCTTGCAGGACACAGAAGGCTAACAGTTACTTTTCCCTTAAGAACTCGGTCTTGCAGGACACGGAAGGCTAATCACCTACTTGTTCATAAAGAAAATCCATCAGTGAAACATTTATATTTGCCTAATGCATCTGCCCCGTACCCCGCTAGGGGACACGTACACTATGTAGTATGTATGGGTAAAAATAGAAGTAGTTTCGACTATGAGGCATAAACAGTATATTAATTTGGGCGTTTAAAAGACTAGGTAGTTGCGTGGTTATAGGAATGTATATAGATCGAAGGCTTTATTGATTCCACTCTGATTCATTATGATGAATGATAGTAAGTAATAATAAAACAGTTCTTTGCGAAGGTAACCTTGCAATAATACAGCGTATGATCTAGATATATGTATACGTAAAGCCTAGAAATGTATAAAAAATTGGATAAGAGTATAAACAACTGCATTTGAAAAAATTGCATCATATTTGAATATGATTTAATGTTCTCTGAATTGATGAAATATCGTATTTCATTCCATTATTTTCTAGTTTAAAATTTTAAAATATAAAGTTTCTGTAAATTAAGTGAAGTGGTTTTTTCTTCTCAGAATCATTTTACACACTACTTAGTATAGGGTAGAGATTCCCATTTAGTTTCCCATAGCTTTTTCCTACAAAATAAGGGTCGGAATCATTTCTTATTAGATTATGTACCCATCACACGCCTTGAAGTTTCAATCATTATCGAAGTAACTATATGCAAATATACACAATTTCGCGTTTCGCACAATTACAAATGTCACGTACACCGTACCAAGATGTACATGCTCTGTGTTCTAACTATGTAACTTTCTATACACAACGTACATAAGGTAAATAATGATTGCGAAAGTTGCAACACAATTGGCACGTTTTTTGTTAACGATAATGCATAACTTGGGTTATGTTAAATGCGTTAATATTACGTTTGTTTTGTTATGAAATAGTGTTTATTGTAGTTTAATTTACGTGTGTTTTGTTGTTATTTTGGACCATATGTAGTAAAGAAGTTCAATAACGTCTTATGTATCACATTTGTGATCATTATGGATAATTAGGTTTTTCAATTAATGATTTTATCGCATTAATTAAACCTTTTTCAAGTAAAAGACAAAAGTATATTAGTCTTTATAATATGTTTAATTTAAATGTTGGTAGCAACAAATACTGTAAACTGTAAATCTTGATAATAAAAAAAACACGAACTAAACAGTCCTTAAGAATAAGTTAGTGACGAATGACGATGGTGAAATAAAGCGGTTGAAATCGCAAAAAGGATTGGTCATATACCTTCTATGATCTACATATTACCATACCCGGATCCAAAGAACTGATCTCATCGGAGAGCAACAACAATTAGTCATCTTACTATACCAGTAACGGCTTTCATCGTTTTTGCTCACAGCGTAGTCGGGTCGGATATCCGTGCTCTGGTGACCGTTGGCGAGGTCAGGTTAGGAGTTAGGTTGTTAACACGGTTATAGCTTCACCTGTAGGTTTGTAATCGACTTTTAGACTCGATGTTGACCCATTTGAACTGTACACTGTACAAGAATCACAAGAAATTATCAAGGATAGGGACAAGATGTAAGATTGCAGATGTAACACCTCTGCAAATGTTTTGCCCGCTAAGGGATTAGGAAAGGATTGACCGTGACGACGGGACTAAAGGAACATCTGTATAAGGGGTATAGATTCCTATATCGTATTTAGTTTGTATTGAAAGTAAGATTCAAAAAATAATTTAACTGATAAATTAACGTGCTACGCATTATCTTTTGTTATTTAATCAAATCCAACTCAATAAGGATGTAGCTAAGGAGTAGACTTTTGATAACCAATTACTGTATAATAGCATACAAGTACCTAATTTGCCAAAACTTAAAAAAAATTGTATGCTCAACTTTTTGTTCATTCAAACAAAGCCGTGGGCGGTTACTATGCTTCTAGCAGTAAAAAATGTAATAATAGGCATTACATCAACAACCTTTTATAACCTGTTGAGAATCTTCCTTCCGCATGCATAATTAACAAATTATGTATTATCAAAGAGAATTAATATATTCCTCGATTTACATAAAATATAACTTCTCTATCGCTTGTTTTGAAAATTAAATGTCTTCAAATTAAAAGAGAAATATCTCGAATACAAATATCATTTTAGCACTTATTTTTTATGCTTTATTTATGAACAAAATTTATTTTTTATTGTGTATTTTGTATACAGACAAGTGAAGTGTCTTTCTATGATAACATCTTACTTCTTTACTAAAAAAATATAATCAATAATAATTGTGTTGACAGATTTTTTGCAAGTTTTGAAATCCTAAAGTACCTCCTTTATCTATTAGGAAAAGCTTTCACCGTAAATAAGTTTGTTAATTCCTAAGTAACGTAGCTATATTTTTTTAGTAACTATTCAGGTTTAACCCAAGTTGGGTGATACTCTAAACTAGAAACAATAAAGTTAACACACGGCCGTTTATCTTTAAATAGATACTAGACTAGGCTAAGATAAGGGAATAAATTAGCAAGCACGTGCAAATTGCAATAATGGTACCAGAATACATTATTGTTTAATTTTAAATGGTATTGTATAAGTAAACTAACCGGTTTTTAGCTATGAATTTGATAATAATGCTGTTGCAATATATTTGTGTTTGTTTTCACAGAATTGTAAACAAAAAGTGTAATATTAAACTGCGTATGATATGCGGTATCAGAGGAAGGCAAAAGGTAACTTAATTTCACTACACAAATAAGTATGTATATTGTTGAAGTACATAACCTTTATTTATTGACTTACACTGTCCAGTGTCCACTGTAAAAGTCCTTTTACCGAGATAAGCCTTTTGAAAGCTCCGGTTTATCCAAAAAGCATTTTATAAACAAACTAAGATAGCTTTTACACTCAATCCCCTCGACGAGGGTATTTTCTGAAAAGACGGATAACACCGACTTTCCAAATATTTTATCACTAGCAGACCCATGGTATGTACTGAACTCTTAATTAATTTTGCATGTTAAATATTATAGTCTGAATGATCGTCGACGACAAAGTTTAAGAAGTTCAAAAACCCGGAGCGCAAGATTCCGTTTAATGTAAAAAGTTTTTACATGTAAAACAGATTTATTAGAGCCTTAAAAACGTTCAATTAAAGCTCGCTTGTTGAACTAAATTAATTTCGTATTTGAGAAATAACAATATCAATTTATTTCTATATATTTAGGTATAAGACTAGCCGCTGGCCCCGGCTTTACGCTGCTAGTAAAAAGGGCGGTAAAATTATTTTATGCTTATTTAATACAGTAGTATAAAATAAATTCAACTCTCATATATACTAAACTAGAGGTCCGCCCCGGCTTCGCCCGTGGTACATATTTTGCAATAAAAGGTAGCCTATGTCCTTTCTCTGGTATCAAAATATATCCATACCAAATTTCATGCAAATTGGTTGTGTAGTTTAGGCGTGATTGAGTAACAGACAGACAGACAGAGTTACTTTCGCATTTATAATATTAGTATGGATTTTAATTGAGTAATGAGTGCGTTAACGAAAAGTAACGATTTCTTAAATTGCGTCTTTTATTATGTCATATTAAAATAGATGGACACAAAAAAATAATTTATTAATTCAGTTGGAAATTGGAATAGGTACGCAATAATATTAGAAAGCCTACAAGGAAGTATCTACATATTTATATACCTTAGAATTATTCATTTTGGAATTCACAATTTCGATAGTGATAAATCTTTTAATAGAGTTGAAACGTTTCTAATCGTTTATCTGATGCGATAAAATCCATGACATAATTTAATATACCTAGGTAGTAGGTAGTATTCGCTTTGAGCCATTTACAATTATTCTAAACAGACCTTTCAATAGGTCATTGCTATTTGGGTCGCGGCCAAAATTGTATCTAAAATATTGGCGGGCTTCGATTGGACAAATATGCACTACCTATAAATTCTACGCTCGGTACGCCCTGGACAAAAGTTTTGGACACATTTTTCAGGAATATCGGGCATTTTAGGGCTTTTATACTTTTTTTAACGTGCTCTGTGGTTTTGTAAATTTACCACGTTATGCAATTTCGTGTAGATTAATTTATTGATCTTGAACATCCCTATGTTGAAATACTATTATGAATGAATGAATGAATGAATAAATACTTTATTTGCACCAGAAACAAAATAATAACAAAAAAACACAGACAATAGAAAACGTACAAAACTACGAAACGTACTATTATGCCACTAAGATTTTTAAATAAATGTGCTTTCTTCAGCCAAGAAACGATCTTTAGCTCTATGATTCTTGTTTCCGACAACAGCATTATGCTGCATGCATTATTATTATTTCTGCCGAATTGATTGCTAAATCGATAAATGCAAACCCAAATTCAACGAGACATTGGACATCGTTACTTCTCACCAGCAATTATAATCCGTGTGACATTTGAGCATATGCAATATAAACGATTAATCGCCTCGCGCCGTTTCGCAACGCTGCAGCTGAAGCAACGGCATATAATGTGAGTTGTATACTGTATACAGGGTTGCCACATTGTTTGGCAATTAACCCATTGACCACCGAGCGGCCCGATCGGGCCGAGACACAATAGATTTTCTATTGTGTCTGTGATCCGAGGACTGACGGATTAAAGGTGATGATAGGAAAACAAGAGAATATATAGTATCATCATCAGCCCATATATTATGTTCCCACTGCTGGGACACGAGCCTCCTATGAACCCTTATAGGACATAATCCACCACGCTGGCAAAGTGCGGGTACCTACCCGCTGTATACTATATAATATCTACCTAGATATAGTATCATAAAGCACTATTTATTTTTATTTGTTACTAGCTGTCCGCCCCGGCTTCGCCCGTGGTACATGTTTACGTTTTCTCTACATAAGAACCATCCTCGTACTTCAAGGAATATAATAAAAAAAGAATTATCGAAATCGGTTCAGCCGTTCTCGAGTTATGCGCTTACCAACACATTTTGCGATTCATTTTTATATATAAGATTATATTTAAAAAGAATGTTATTATGTTTCATGCATAATTTAGTATTTACGTACTTTACTGTTTTCATAAATTAATAACTCCGGCCCCGGAACCACAGACACAATAGAAAATCTATTGTGTCTGGGACCGATCGGGCCGCTTGGGACTCAATGGGTTAAATGGTAATTTCAGTACAATTACCTGAAATAACGTACAATAGCTAATTATAAAGTGCGTGTGGCAACCCTTACTGTACACTAGTACACACGTACCGAACCGGATTACCTTTAACCGTGTTTCGTAAGAGCAATACCTTTCGCTCGCTTTATGGCGCGTAAACTGTTATATCATAATAGTCGTTTCATAATTGTTTTCAGGGGCTGTCTGGGGGATTGTGAAATCTTACGTGTATTAATAGTTACTACCAGAGCTAAAGGGGTTAGCATGTTGTCTTATAGCAGTGTGGA
This sequence comes from Colias philodice, assembly GCF_061535455.1. Classification (NCBI taxonomy): domain Eukaryota; kingdom Metazoa; phylum Arthropoda; class Insecta; order Lepidoptera; family Pieridae; genus Colias; species Colias philodice. The sequence continues at coordinate 9,932,697 of NC_143090.1, forward strand.
AAAGTGATGGCGCTCGACGACCTATCTATACTAATATTATAAAGCTGAAGAGTTTGTTTGTTTGTTTGAACGCGCTAATCTCAGGAAGTACCGGTCCGATTTGAAAAATTCTTTCGGTGTTAGATAGCCCATTTATCGAGAAAGGCTATAGGCTATATATCATCACGCTAAGACCAACAGGAGGGGAGTAATGCGGGTGAAACCGCGGGGCATAGCTAGTATATTATATAGTGCTGTTATTTTTCCACACTAGAAATAATACTGCTTGAGGATATCATGGTACAGGGGTTGGTCGTATTCAAATGTAAACTATATTGATTTTTTATTTGCTCTGGTTAATAATACAGTTCAAGTTATGAGGTGAATATAATAAATAAAATTCAGAATTGTATGCATATTCGGATTGCCAGGTGGTCGAACCTAGCAACCTTCCGTTCCATCTTAGACCACATCTCAGCTTAACATCAGGCGAGATTGTGGTCAAGCGCTTCCCTATTACCAATAAAAAAAAAAAAAAAAAAACCTTACATGGTCGAACTTTTTATTCTTGTGACTCTCTCCTGTGAATAAACATACACTGACTCCTGAGGCACGAAAACTATCGTCAAAGTATTCGTATCGTTATCAGGAGCATCTACAAAAAATTTTATGTACTTACGTAGAAGTGAACTATAATTTTCGTGCTCGCGCTTCTGTAGATAATAAAACATGTAGGTACATACATTGTAATACGAAATTAACAATGTATCTTAAAGATACGCGGAGCTCTCCAAAATACTAGCAAATGACCTACTGCCTATTAATACTCACTTGTAAGTTAACAAAGATAGAATTAGCATATATTTGACTAACTAAACGAAGCAATAATCATTCACGTAACAATTTTCATACGATCCATTGCAATGTGTACACGGTAATTACTACACGTAGATTGTAACCTCCAAATAAATACCTTCACCTTGCTATTGAACCATTTACAAGTACAATGGACGTGCATACATTATTCAAATTAATTAAATGCCCTCTTTAATTACGTATTATGTAATTAATCACGGGTTACTATGTGCTGTGACTTATGGTACACGATTTTCTTAATTGTTCATTAGTTATTATTGTAGTGGAGCTATATAAGTATGTCTTATATTATTTTTTTTTTGTTTCAATATAGGTACTTATCTCAGGAACTGCTTGTTAGAACCGAATAAATATATTTCAGTTAGCATTACGCTACAAGGCAATGATCAATGATAAATGGGAAAAATAATATTCCTTTTAAAAGCAGTGCGTGGCTTATCTAAGTAGGTACATAACTACATAGTAAGCTGTAATATTATAATTTTATAACTTTTTATGTTTTGAGAAAATCCTCGTGTTGTTATAGGTAGTTAAGTTTGTTATAAAAATTTATGAATAGGTATTATTTATAAAACTATTGTATTAATAGATAATGATCAGTGTTCTTACATACTGTACAATAAAATAAAGCAACAAAGAAAAAGGTTTTAAAACTTCCGTCATTCTGGTTGGCGTTAATCGAAATTATAAGCTTACTTCGATCTGTTGCGAAATGATATTATCTTCTACCATTTCATAAGGTACATTTATTTCACAAACAAATAAATATTATCAACAAATCTCTAATAATTAATTAATCTCTAATAATAATTTCCTTTTTTTTTTCTTTAAGCATTTAACTGAGTGACTACCTACTGACAACATAACCGCATTGCAAAGAAAAGGCTTGAAATAAAACGAACATAATATAAAATGTAAGAATTTTGTAAGACGTCGAATATAAACAGGTCCAATAAAGTGGAATATGTAATACTGTATACTTTATTTCGACTTTATCCATACAACCGTATGTGTAAATTTGTTTTGAAACTGCTCCAGCTGTGAACAACCAAGCTTACCTACTTTAAATAACTTTACTATGATGCTGATAAGACAAACTATAAAAAAAAATGTTGTGTGGTTTTATGAAACCACGGTAAAAGTGAAACTGTTCGAACGGTTCCGAACACTGCTTTGTGTAGCGCATGTCGCGTGACGGTCGGCTGCCGAGTAGGTATACCTACTCGGCAGCCGCGATACACGCGACATGCGCTACACAGACCAAAAAGTTTGAGACGATGTAATAAAAGTTTCACTTTAAAAAAACTCACAATAAGGGGTATCTACTACATTCCCATTAGGGTTAAAATGTCAAAGATCATAATAATATCACATAACATAAATTAATTGCAACGTTGGGGACGTTGGGTACGTTACAATAAATTTACATATACCAAAACATGATAGTGAATTATCGGTCATTGCACAAATGTGATCTGTTCTGGAGATTATTTTGATGGATTTTGAATTAAGTCTGCATTATCGTCTAAAGTTATTAATAGGCTAATTTATTGTTTTGATTTTAATTAGAATTTTGTTTTTATGCAAAGTGTATTGCTATATCTTTAACGCAGACTATTTGACATTCACAGTTAAGTATACGAAGCATACAAATAATTATTATAAGATTATATTATTGAATCTGAAAGTAGAATTATGTAAATAAAATCATAATATATCTAGATACCAAAAACTAAAATTAACAATTAGAGTTCAAGAATTCAGTGTAATGTGATATCACAAGTCTTCGAGTTATAAAAATTGCGTTTATGAAGCATTGAAGGAAATTGTTTACAAGACGGCAGGTATAACGAAACAAAAAAAGAAACAAACAAAACAAATAAAAACCGGCCAAGTGCGAGTCGGACTCGCGCACCGAGGGTTCCATACAAACATGCAATTGATTTTGTTACAGCTTAAAGGTATTATAGACCTGAGTATTTGGTATGAATTTCAATTTAATACCTTTACGCGTTTATGAGGAAATGGGTAGTAAGTTTAAAATTATTAAAAAAAAAATATATTATGTGATGTAACTAAAAATTTATGGTTTTCGTAATTTTTCCTTTATCTATGCTATAAGACGTTGCTTCGTACCAAATTTCAAGATTCTGAGTTCACGGGAAGCACCCTGTAGGTTTTGATTCCCTTACAAGTGTCGAAAATTTGCGGCATAAACGGCTGTATCTTTTGATTGCGTTGGCTTAGAAGTTTGATTTTTTAACAGCTTCAAGGGACAGTAGACCTGAGTAATTGATATAAATTTCAGCTTCATACCTCCACGCGTTCCTGAGAAAAAGGGTCTTGACAGACGGACGGACGGACGGACAACAAAGTGAAAAATAAGGGTTCCGTTTTTTCCTTTTGAGGTACGGAACCCTAAAAATCGATTATTATCAGTACTCACTGCATATACCTGGATAATTGTTTATTATTCTGAAATACAGACTAGTAATAACCTCGAATATCGATATAATGTATCCGTAAACAAAATCGATTTAGTGATTAACGTAGTTAAGTATTTAATTATTACTTATCATTAATTGTGTATGTTTGTGAAAAATATTTTTTTTTTCGATATTATTGTCCGCTATCGGTATCGTAAATCGTATCTCATTAGATAATAGACTCCAGTGAATTCCATAAATATAAATACAATTTAATAATGTAAACATTGTTTATTGTATTGCGTAGTTGCGTAGTGGAAGCGTACATACAAATTATTTGTTTTATTTTTAATTTTTTAAGCATTTAATTATTAAGTGACTAATCCTTATTGGTGTGTTATTTTTGAATTGAAATAGTATCAGTGAAGTTAAGGTTTTGTAGTTTTCAAAGTTTTAATTTAATAATGCCTAGAACAGCGCTTGCGCCGTCGAACCTTATAACAAGGTTCGGGAAACGATCGCAAATTATTTGTTACAATTACAAGCAAGAGGTAAGTTTTTAAATTGTTAAATAATATTTTTTATATACTTATTTTTTTTTTTTACAAATCCAAAACTTTGTATGCAAAATTTTGCTGCTCTCTCACACAAGAGCAGATAAAATTATTTGAATTTTAGTACGAAGATCGATTGTTATTTTGGAGTCGAATGTAAAAGCTAGTTTAAACATTTTTATGTTTTTATTTAAAACAAATATTACTCAAGGCAATAGAAACGTAATATCCATAGTATAAATATTCATGAATTAGACAGTGAAATATAATAATTGATATGAACTACTTTCCATAATCCATATTATGTATGCACAGTCAAAGGTATGCTAATTCTTGCGTAAGTAATTGTTGATTATTGTATAACTACAAAGTAATTCGAACAATAATCTTCTTATATATAAAAATGAATCGCAAAATGGTTGGTAAGCGCATAACTCGAGAACGGCTGAACCGATTTCGATAATTCTTTTTTTATTATATTCCTTGAAGTACGAGGATGGTTCTTATGTAGAGAAAACGTAAATATTATGTACCACGGGCGAAGCCGGGGCGGACCGCTAGTTACTCATAAATCTTGACCTATTAAAATAATAATTAAGGTAAAAGTCTGATACAATTGAAAAAAGAATGTTCATTATTTAACGGTTTTCCTTTCCTCGTAATGGTATTCACTATTCATTGCTGTTTTTCTTTTTAATTTCGTAGTATTTAGTTGGTATTCGTACTTAGATAATGGGGCAATGGAATTCGATAAATAGAATGTATTTTCTCTGTCCTGATTCTATAATTAAGCTGATTATTGGTAGGCATAGTTAGATTTTGAATAAATTTATATTATAAACTAGCTGTCCGCCCCGGCTTCGCCCGTGGTACATATTTACGTTTTCTCTACATAAAAACCATCCTCGTACTTCAAGGAATATAATAAAAAGGAATTATCGAAATCGGTTCAGCCGTTCTCGAGTTATGCGCTTACCAACACATTTTGCGATTCATTTTTATATATAAGATGGTATAATGGTAATGAACGGTAATATTATACGAATAGTTATACCTTAGTTTGTATAATTTAACGCTAATAACAGCTGTTCTCATTGACCAGATAATAAAAAAAGTTACCAAAACGCGATTCACGACGTCAATTTCATAAGTAGCTACAACATGTTTAACTTTTTGTAAGAGTCCAATGGAGGGTAGGAGGGAATAAAGTCGTGCCTCTATCTACAAATTTGTTATGTAGACTATAGGTTGGAAGCAGTTACCACTTGTGTTAATTATTAAAGGTGCAGACCAGTCACCAGACGCAGTAGACCAATTCATTCTTCAAAACTTTGCAATAGACATATAGATCGCTTAACAAAGAAAATGATATGTAAATATTATGTCAGGTGGCTTTAGTTTAGCTACTGTATAAGTGACTCATTTGAAAAGGTCTTTACTTATTATATAATTGTTACGGGTTACATATTTTGTACAATAATTTATGCCTAATTAGTATTGTATGTAAATGAAATGGTATTTAATCGATAGCAAAATATGTTGTCTTCCAGTTTTTGTTAACTTTTTTGTATAAGGTGTTTTTTTTTTTCGTAAATTGTCGTAGGAAAGTTTGTTAACATGTCAATTTGGTACGACTGTAACAGGTGGAATGCGACAGCCCACTATGTAGCTAAATTTGTACTTTTAATTAACATATAGTATGTATAAAAAAACTCTTGTTCTATAGTCTATTACTGCTCGATATTTAAGAATTATCCTCTTCGCCGATGACGTCACAGGGAACGCGTAAAAACGCCTCTGACATGCATATTCCTTATTGCAGGGGCTTAGCATACTAGCAATTTCCATCGGGCTGACGTCAAACAGTGTGACGTCATTAATATCGGATCCGTGCCCCCGGGGAAGTGCAGCGGAACGATTTGCTCTATTTTGTTGCTCGTGTATCGGCTGACTATTTTATATTGAACTAGCTTTCCGCCCGCGGCTTCGCCCGGTACAACATAACAATTAATAGAAACTACTACTTATATCTATAAACAAAAAAGAGCGTGTGTGCCGAGCACACGTGTCTGAAGTGAAATTTCTTTGGCAAGATTCAGAGATACCAAAATCGCCTTACTCCATGATGTGACGGTATTGTCATGACGCGTCCCTGAAATTTAACTCTGAACGCCAACTCAACGCGTATAAAGAAGTTTCACTTTAAAACGCTTAAAAATCCGCTGAGTAGTATTAGTTTTAAGCACACGTAGCATATTACACAGACAGCGACAGCAACTTTGTTTTAAATACTATGTAACACGATTGTATGAATTTTACAAGTTAAAATAAAATGTTCGCTTCGCTTTAATTTGTTGCTTTTGTATCGGTTTACTGTTTTATATAGTGTTCTCTTAAAAGGATATTTAACGGTGCAAGGGTTGTATTGGAATCGAATGTTTCAGTTCGACAAATTTCCTTCATGAGTAATATGGAGTTTAGATAAGTTCGATGACATTGGTTTGATAAATTTTTGTATCTTTTTTGTGACTAGATAAAAAAAGCGTCGTTGTGTTCAATGGACACTCTGGACGTTTCTGTTTTTGTTCCTACAAATCTTTACTGTATTACTAAATATATAACGGAATGCGACAGCATATTAATATAAACGAGCGTGAAAATGGGCATTGCCTATCATAACATCGATTTATCATGCTATTTCTATAATTAGTTAGGATCGGATACAGAATAATTTGCACCTGTCTGCTGCCATGTGCTTGAAGTTCAAGAGTAACGTGGTATTGGCGGGCGATCCGAGCTGTGGGTGCCAGGTGATGGGTAAATATAATTGGCTGAACGCTTGTTGGTAAAGGCCGAATGTATAGTTGTTTGGGAATGTAGGTTTTATTCGCGTTAACCCATTGAGCCCCGAACGGCGAGATCAGTCCACGGCACAATAGATTTTCTATTGTCTGTGATTCCAGGGCCTGAGTTATTTAAGCAACTTTGTAAAGGGGAGGTTATGGGTAAAGACCAAAATTTTGACACATTTGCCCAATCAAAAAATTCCCAAACATTTTTCTTGAAAACTATGTATGATAGAATTTTACGACAATTAATATTAAATTAAATGGTTATTGGTCCAGCATGCCAAATACCCAATGTTATAGAATAATACTCAATAGCAGAGTAAATAAAATAATTTATCTACTAACGCGACCAAATTGTGTACAAAACGGCATAATAATTTTGGAGGGTGAACTTTGAAGATATTTTTGAACAAGTTCTATGTAACTTATAGGCTGAATGTTGAATTCTACAGCAAAAACGTATAATGAGCAACCTTTTTCACGTAGGCTATAAGGAATAAACTGAAATATTATGCTTATTTACTGTTTTTTGTTATTTATGTGCGTTTTTAAACAATTGTGCTACTTATTTTGTGCAACCGTTTTCATTGGCAGTTTCTATAGACTATAAACAAGGTAGGTTTCGCTTTGGAGGACTGGCAGCACTGCGCGTAATTGTCTATGACAGCTAGAGAATAACGGCCGTATTGTATCATTCGCATTGTTAAACTCAAAGTGGTTTAGTGTGGTCAGAAATTTTTCGGCAGGTTATTCAACGATTCTTACGGTAAGTCTTGTGTTTTAATTATAATTCAATAGTGCTCTAGGTAAAAAAAAGCATGGGTGTTTGCGTAATATTCATTTTAATACGATTCACAGTGTAGTTTCAGAGTAATCAGTATTTACTTACTGTGCTACCTCACAATTGTGACACTTTTGTATTACTTTTGTAACACCAGTTGTACAATTTCTGTGTCACCACAATTGTGCTACCATAATAAGGTTGAGATACAATTAGTACTAGGTATATTTGTTTAGCATTTGAGAAAGCTATCAATAATTGAGTATTGGGATCGTTTTAATTTAGAATATGCCCGTTGCACGCCGAATAGCAGACACAATAGATTTACGTTTTGAAGGTTAATACTAAAGGCTTAGTGCTTTGAAGTCGGTTATTTTTAACGTAGTTATTTTTATTAATTATAGGAATAGTTTGAAATATTTTTTGGAATTCAGGAAATATTTTAATTTTTTTGTCAAGTAAAAATTCTGTCAAAATACTTTGCCTATAGTGGCAAATTTAGACTGTTGGTCGTAACAAGCCGAAGGCATGAAATAAGACATTTTTTCTTTTTAACTTTCAGATGCCACTTACTTCGGCAGTATAGTCCAAAAGATATAGAGAACGATTAAAAGAAGATAATCCTGAAAAATTTGAAGCTTTAAAAAAATGAATTTAGAAAGGACAAAACAATTGTACAAGACCAAGACAGCTGTTTTGACAGAAGAACAGAAAGAAGAACGAAGGAAAAAATGGAGACAATTTAATGAACTAAGAGATAGACCAAGAGCAACAAACACAGAACAGACTATTCGAAGTAACGCTTCACAAGATGATGAATATCCCATAATACAACCTGGAATCCATTGCCCGAAATATTCAAAGACGAATTGAACGAAAATTGCGGAAAGAAAATACAGAGCTTCGTAATAGCGTACTCACTTTGAAAAAAGGTTATCACAGACTTTTTAATCAAATGAGAGTACAACAGCAACGTATGGCAAAAATGGAAGAAGATTATGAAGAACTGAAAAAAAAGTTACAAATAGCACCTAGCAGTGAATATGGAAATATGATTTCCGATAGCCGCCGATATTCCGTCGAAGCAATTACTCCAATAAAAAAAACTGACCACTTCATAAACTTTAAATTTTGGAGACTTAATAAACCCTTCATTCTTAGATTATAATTTTGTTTTAATTTCGTCTGAAAATAATTTAGATATTGATGTCTATTTTTCTATTTTTAAAACTATAGGTTTCTATAACTCCTAATGTAACCTCAACTTTATAGTTTTTTGCTACCACTTTGTGCCACTATTGTGTTACACTAGTGTAAATTTCTGTGCGACTTTTGGGTCACTATCGCACAACATTTTGTGTCACTATTGTGTCATTTACGTCAATATTTTGGACTTCACCCTTATAAGGTATATTTACAAGAATTTCATCTTCCTAAATTGTACATACTTAAATTAAGATTTTCTTCATTGTTACAATTACGTGCGTTAGTAGTTAGTACGTGCCTAACTAAGTTCTCTTCTAAAGTAATAAATGTCGCTTGTAAAAGAAATCTGTACTAGAACTAAAGAAGATAATATTTACGGTCACAAATGTTATCCTGCAAAGTATGAACGAACAGTCCGGTACCTCTGAAAGCACTCACTGGATCCTGTGAAGTCTTTGAGGCGTAAAACAGATTCTAGACTGCGTAGGTTTTGAGTATTACATTTATTTACTGGTCATGTTTACAGATGTTTCATAGCTCGGAAAATGCTTGGAAAGTTACATTTAATCGCGTAGAACAAAAGTAATTAAACATTGATAGGATTAGTTCGGACCTCTGTAATGAAAGGATTATAAAGGTCACCTCTATAAATAAAGAGAGTGTAATTAGAAAACACTGAGATTAAACACAAGCCGAATGCTTAAGCTCATATTGTAGTGGAATTCGTAATGAATCAGCTATTAGAAAGTTTCCATCTGATTGCATAAAGTATTACGTTAAATAGAGAATGACAGTCGATTATTATGGTCATACGAAATGAGCCACTTGAGCCAAAACTTGAATGTTCTCTTGTGCAATAGTAATTTTATAAGAACTGCTAATTACTTTTCCAATTTTATACAGTACAACAACGTTGGCTAACAAATAATTGAGCGATAAATTGAAACAAATGATAGTGTGATCAGTGATCGAAAACAAACTGTTCCAATTCATTAACAGCTATTGCTTCAATTATTCTAATTATAGAAACATAAATCATAATTTCCCCGTAAAGCGAATATCTCCATTCGCTCGTAACAATCGCATACTGATTCGTATAAATTTCAATATAATCGAACCGTTTCATTTCGCAGAACGTTTGCATGTACAATTATTAAACTAATTAGCAGCGTAACGTCACATCTTTGTTTTATTTCCGATGAAATCGTATTTCGTATCGATAAATGCATTTGACACGTCTGACTGAATGTGGAGCGGTAAATGGATTATGTTATTCTCGGCGAACGCTTAGATAACGAATATAAAGGTGCTTTTCCACAATTAATATGCGAGGATGTTTACCGAGGAATGTGTTTTTAAAGAACCAATCATACCGCTGTATTTAGCGTTTGATTGTGAAGCGATACTATTGGTTCTTTACAAACACATCCCTCGCTACGCATCCTCGCACATCTCTGACGGAAAAGCACCCTTAGCGTGGTCTAGTGACAAAGCGACTTTTATGTACTAATGTGGTAGTTTAATAGGACACAGAATAATAAAATTAATAGTACTATAGTTAGGATACACTGATTTCACTTACGTAGTAGTCTACGGATTATAGAGCTCTCGAATAAGGGATATAATGATGTAGTTGTGTCGCTTCTGTTGCGGTTAAGTTGTTGAAGTTTCAAATGATAATGAGTAGGCTTCCTTTCACTTGTATTTGACTTACTTTTTTGTTTTGTATTTACTTTTGCGTGAAGTCTAGATAGTAGTTAGAAAAACATTAAAAATAGATAAGTAGTAAATTCTAAAAAAATAATGAGTTACAATATAAAGAACTAAGAATTTACAGAAAAATTAATTGAAACATCGAAGAAGAACTTATCAAGTAACGAATACTGTAAAGCGTAGAAGACTATTACAAGTGCTATCATTAGAAATAGTGTGCGCTTGTTAAAATGTTGGCTAGCAATAGATCGTGTAAATTAAACATTAAAATAAAAGTATTTCAATTTAATAAAACTAATTTGGCTGAAATATATATTTTCATCTTTCTTCCTCTAAATGTATCTCATCTCACTTATTAAATGCAACAAATTGCTTTCGTCACACTGAAAATCAAATAACATGCTGCATTTTGTAGCCCCTGTCTGATGTTCAACTAGATTCATTACTTGTTTGTATGGCATAGTTCAAACTGCAAACTTTATATGGAGCCGTGATTAAAACCACGACACGGGAATCGCTTTATCGCTTCGAGAAGTTGGCTAAATTCACACAGGGTCAGTTTGTGTTTAATTTGATAAACTTAGTATTATAATATGAAAGGGTCTCAAAGTGTACAGAATTCTTGCTATTTATTCGCACTACTTACACAAATACAGAATCTAATAAACCAGAATAAAGCCCCAAAAAGATATGTCTATAATAGTAGTATAGTTCTTAAAACTTTTGGTAAACCGAAGCCCAATGTATCAACCTTTACAGTTCTCTAATCAAATTGACTAAGGTTTTTATTCTTTTTTGTCCACAGGGCGAAGTCCTAGACTGTCCGCTATGCCTCTCCACAATGAGCGCGTCGAGCATGGTCCGGCTGGCGTGGTGCACGCACCGGTGCTGCGAGCCGTGCCTGCGCCAGTACCTCGCGATAGAGATCTTCGAGGCGAGGGTGCCGGTCAACTGCCCGGTGTGCCACGAGAGCATGCACCCTTCTGGTGAGTTCTAGAATGTTCTAGAAGCTTCTGGAAGGTGGAATGTTGCAACCGAAGTATGGAAAGAGATGATAATGTCCGTGCAAGGATGGTAGATGTGCGCAGCAAAATATGGGGATATAATACTAATACGGCAATGTGTTAGGTGTGTAGTATGAAACTGCAGAGAGCGAAAGCAGATATATAACGTTATTTATTAAAATATTCTAGAGAAAATCTTAAACGTAATATTAATTGAGTTCAACGCTCACCTGCCGAGATAGATAATTCACTTTGCTCGTTCTGCATTATTTTCTCGTACACTAAACATTACTCTCGGTGGAATAGGTTTAGACAGCTGCTAATTATATTGAAAGGGAGAGATTTTATTACGCATTATTCTTATAGTAGTTGAACGTAATCAGATGGTAAATCCTTTATGGTCCGGGAGCCAGCAGCAGATTTTATGACCAAGTTCCTCTCAAGCGGTAATTAGTAAAATGCATCAAAGTATAGTATTATGAAGCCTCGTGAACGTCAGCTGGAGCTCGGTTGGGGGGAAGAGCGGTTGTAGCCTCCCGTATCAGCTGACGGTTTTTCCACCAAGATACAGCCAGCTGACATATATATTTATCCACAGTTACATATAAGCTATCATCAGGTAAATTTTTGTTTGAGAGGAAATAACGGAAAATAAATTTTTCTTTAAATTTAACTTTCATGTTCGAGACACCAGCTGACGTATAATACACCATGTTGTAACCAGCTGACTATTTTTTTTCGTTGAGATATTGGGTTAGCTACAATTTGACAAATTTTTAGCTGAGAGGAAATGAATGAATGAATGTATTTTTTTTCCTATGTGCGTGGGAGGCTACAACCGCTCACCCCCCCAACCGAGCGCCAGCTGACGTTCACGAGGCTTTATAATACTATACTCTCATGCGTCTGACGAATTATCTCTTGAGAGGAAATAGTTAACCAAATTTGCACCTGGCTCCCTAACCATTAGATATAATGCCTTTGTTAGCTAGCTAGTTCGACTTTGTTATAGCATTTTAGTTATATTACATACAAGACTTGGCCCGTCCCCGAGCGACAGCTGTGGGTAATGCCGTTCCGAACACTTAGTATTCAGATAAATGATGTATGAAGAGTCGATGTTTAATGTATTGTTTGTGGCTCAGCTCTGGTGGTTTATATTTGTGGCGGTTATTGGGAAAATGCCTGATAGTAATGATACGGATGCTGACTTTTTGGATTTGTCATTGTAAGGTTTTTTCGCTTAATATCCTGAATTTTTTATCTGCTAGATCGTATCTGAAGGAATAAAAGAGTTGAAAATAAAAGAGAAAACACCTGAGCTTCGCCAAATAAATTGGAACACACCCGTTAATAAAGTATGTAACAGAGAAATATTCACCACATTGCTAATTAAATGGTTAACATATTTATCGTTCCAATAATATTTAATAGTAACCGGTTTGCAAGTATGTATGACGTCGTCACTAGATATTTACCGCAACGTCCCCGTTCACTAAGAAAAAAATACAACTGTGTACTAACTTGTTATTAACATACGTAGGTACTCATTTGATGACATATAACAGTGATTAATTGTATTCAAAAATATGCAACGGACTGTTCGACTTATTCGTTTTGCTTTATCAGTAAAAAACACCACAGTATCTATGCTAAGTAAAACCAATTTCTTTTATGCTATACTAGTTTTCCGCCTGCGGCTTCGCCCGCTTTGTTTAAATCTTAAGAAATTATATCTCTACTAAAACTTTTCTCAAGAACTATCCTGTCTATTAGAAAAACGTTCCGTTTGGTAGATCTAAGCGTACATATAGGCACAAATAGACAGCGGGAAGAGACTTTGTTATAGAGTGAGTTGAAAACAGAATATATGCTGTATACAAGTACAACCAAGTATATATTCGTTTTACCAATTTTGTTATACTCTATCAGAGAAAAAGAACTACGGAATCACAACTCCACTTAAATAGTTGTCGTAAAACAGTCGTCGCGAATATACGAACTCGCAAATTATACGATTTACACTGAGTACGTGATTGTCTGGGTGTCCTCAACGTTGGCAATAAATCACAATACATTATATTGATTCTGACTGCGTAAGTAAATAGAACAATGTTCTTTATGTATACGCTCATTTGGAAATCAATAACGTATCAATCAGCTTGTAGTTTAAACTTTAAATTGACGGGTGTAAGATGCTCAATGACTATCTTTTTGTTATGCCTTGTGCTTAGTAACGATGATTATTTTTGTGAAGTCTATTTTAAATCAAAGAATACAGTCATAAATACTTTCTATAAGTGTGTGTAAAAATCACATTTACTTTTTTACACGTAGCTCCGCTCTTCAATAAAATAACGGTTGTCGTAGTAATTGTGCTACATCATCGATTCTGAAAATTGTCATCTTTATTTTAAGTAAATTAGAATCGATATGATCGACCTATCGATGTTTAAATTTCTAGCCTGTTTAGTATTTATAGAGCTTTTAAATTTTAACACACTTTATTTGTTCTCACGGTATAAATAACGTGAAATGTAAAGGAATAGAACAGTGATAAATCTATTGATATTATTAGTGTTTTGGTTACCTTAAAACTAGGAAAAGTTATTAATACAGACAAGTCCTTGTCTATACTATCTATACTAATATTATAAAGAGGAAAGGTTTGTAATTATGTATGTATGTATGTATGTATGGTTTTCACGCATAAACTACTAGACCGATTTCAAAAATTCTTTCACCATTAGAAAGCTGCATCTTCACTGAGCAACATAGGCTATAACTATTGCATTTTCAAAAAAAATAGAGATCCTTACCAAAAATGCAATAATTTACCCCAAGGTGTATAAAATTCCTTAATAAAAATTCTGTCATAGCGTGCTTCGGAATCTATTCCTTGAAGTACGAGGATGGTTCTTATGAAAAAAACGTAAACATGTAGGTACCACGGGCGAAGCCGGGACGGACCGCTAGTTATTAATACAGAAAAGTCCTTAGTTCTGGCTATACAGAGTTTATTATTCGATTGTTACTCATTATTGTTTTAAGAATAAAAACTGAATCACAATGGTGAAAAACTCATTAGCGTTTCCATTAATTGCATTATGCAAATTCTAATAAATGAAACGCTTGATAGACGATTAAAAGTAAAAACAATGTTTGAATGTAAATCGTATAGTTAACGTGATTTAATTAATATCATGCTCAATAAAGTATATGTTTTTCGCAGACAAGTAACTTAATCAGCCGTTTAATTAATATCCTAGCCACTTTATTAAACGGCGCCGTTCAACTATCGGCCTGACTAAATGAATCACACAATAAACGCTCGTCCCGAATTTTGTCACATTGATGTTTTTATTTCGAATTGTCTACATAAGGTGTAAGTAGGTTTTTCATACAAATAAAGACGGAAAGAGAAATTTTGGCAAATTTCGCTGGCATAGTAAGATTCAAACTTGAATAATACTTATCATTATTTTAAATTCATTCTTCAAACATGTAAAAAGCTTGTGTTGTTGTATTTAAGATCGATACGGTATTTCCCCCACTCCTTATTTTATAATAAACATTGAATTATTTTAACACGCTTTACAATGTTTTATAAATATTTTACCTAGATACTATTGTTACGTAATGCGTACAATATATTGTTTACATATGAGAACTTTATGAGAATATCAACTTTTCTTATGTTGTAAAAATAGGTAAGTACACTACTAGGGCGTCATAGTGATCTATCTTGATTCATTTAGTATAAAAATATTGA
Source organism: Colias philodice (assembly GCF_061535455.1). NCBI lineage: Eukaryota > Metazoa > Arthropoda > Insecta > Lepidoptera > Pieridae > Colias > Colias philodice. The sequence continues at coordinate 9,947,857 of NC_143090.1, forward strand.
TAAACTAACTTCCGCCCACGACTTTGTACGTGCATCCCCGTTTTTCCCCGTTCCCGCAAGAATTTCGGGAAATCCTTTCTTAGCGGATGTCTACGTAGTAACATCTACCTGCATGCCAAATTTCAGCCCGATACGTCCAGTGCCAGTGGTTTATGGGCTGTGCGTTGATAGATCACTATATCAGTCACCTTTGACTTTTATATATATAGATGTATTCGAATGCAGTTCTGAAAAGATTGTTTTTATAAGTAGACAAATTTAAAAAAAATAATCAGAATAAGTACATCTTTTGTCTCATTTTTATTCGTAGAATTTCTAAATAACAAAATTAAAACTCAAAATCGGCGGTTTTTTCTATAACTATCATAGAGAAAGCCGCAGATAACCGCACATCATAGTATAAGTATGTATCGAACATTCCTACAATTAAATAATCTATTTTTCATTTTTATTTTATTACTTTTATCACATTTTTACGATCAATTCCTAATTCGATTTTAATTCCAAGTCACTTGCTTTAGATAAGATTGTCTATTGCTATGCTAATCTAATAATATTATGAATATTTTCCTAGAACGATAAATCATTAGAGTTATCACTTCATTCCAGCATATTTGTTTGTTGAGATTATCATAATTATCTAGGTCATAATGTAATACCAATAATATCGTATTTCTTAATATCTAATGAGGAAACATAAGACGAAAATGTATTGGAAATATATTCGATTCGACTCAACCAGGGATACCCTATACTTTTGTTTTTGTTATTATTTTCTGGATATCATATAATACGATTTTTGTCTCAGTTTCTTACCAAATTCGATGACGAACATTATAATGACGATAACAATAACACTCTGATGTATTAGCGGCTTTTCAATTTTTTATCAAAAAATATCATGGATGTATTAACAAATGTTTTATTTAACTATGAAATTGTGATTTACATACAAATGTTTATCATAAAGTTAATTATAAATTCAATACTATCAATATTGTATGGAAATAGGTTACGTTTTCGATTTCACGGTCTATTTATTGAGTTATTGTCGGAGATTAGATTTATGCATTATACGTACGTAACGAAATGTAATTGCTCATTTTATGCATGCTTTCGATACACTGTTAGTGTTTAAGTGATTTTTAACATTACAATTGATGTGCGCTTAGATAAACCATTTTTAAGTAATTAAACGAGCGAACGACCGGGCTCAAAGGCGTGACTGAGGCCATGACTGAGGCCTATGTCCAGCAGTGGACAAATGTAGGCTGATAATGATGATGATGATGATGGAGTAATTAAAGTGTATAGGAAAGAGCAACGACGTAACGAACAATTAATCGAAGAAAGAGTTACGAAAATTCCGAGAGAAAGAACGAGACTGCCTAGCACTTAGCAGTACAAATCCTTTAAAGAATTATTAATTGTCGTGTACATAATAAAATTATATCATATAATCAACATGATCACCCAAAGGATGCCTCAAAAACATATTGACAAGATGTAATATGCGGTATCATAACAATTAATACCTTAAGAAGGCTTAACTTCCCTTGGCTTCGTCTATAGGCGGCGTTGATAATTAATTACATATTACGTTGTCCGTCTGCACGATTGCCCTTTAGGGCGTTTGTCCACTACAAGGAATTTTACTGTCCGGCATTCCGATTTTTTACGGTCCGGTATGTCACGCCATTAATCTATATACTAGCTTGTGCACTATACGTAATTTTACTGTCCGACATTTTACTTTTCCCTATTCCGGATGGTTTTTTGTGTCTACGAGTCGCTGTAGGTATAATTGTTTTCGAATGCCCACTTGCTTGGATTTTACTGTTTTTACTGCATATGCCAATTGAAAGCAAGCTCTTGTTTTACTTTCTTTTAGTTGGCAATGAGATTTGAGAAGTCGGTATTGTTATTTTATATACATTGACCAAGCATTGACATATAATTATTATCTAAGTAAGTGTTGGTAAGTTAAAGTTCAAGTGGGAATAGCTTTAGCTCCTCGTCACCGATTAAAATAAATAAGTGAAACACGCATTTTAAATCTCTTACGGAACTTTACTTTTTATTATAACGAAGTAATATAATATTTCACCTTCTATATTTTTTACTCGTTTCTTGTAAAATGCAAAAACAATCATTTATGATAGGATTATAGCGTCAAACTTCCTTGAACTGTACCGCACTGATCCGAGTAAAGACGGACAGGTGCACAAGCAATTCATCGGTTTTTTCATGCGACACCGGACCGTAAAAAATCGGAATGCCGGACGGTAAAATTCCTTGTAGTGCACAAGCGCCCTTACGCAATAAATAACAGAATCTGACAATTGCCAGCTGCTCTACACAACTCTGTTCTTGTTAAGATTGTAGTCCAGTGTTTATAAAATTTAATTGATGACGCAACAGACGTTCTATTTTTATTGACTATATTACTAGTAACTAGCTTACTCCTGTCAGGCTTAATTGTGGCAAAAAATATATTGATGAAGAATTGAGCAAGATGTACTACTTATGATCTGTATGTCGAAATCAATACTAAATCGATGCTGAAATTTCTGAATAATGGTACCCAAATCAATGTTAGATTTTTTGTTAAGTTGGCTTCTGGACTTATATTCATTGTGCTTTTGAAGAAAGTTAATGTAATAAATATACTGTTATTTTCAGACGTAAGGCGGATAGTTGACAACCAAGCGTTATATGACAAGTATGAAGAGTTCTCAGTCAGGAGGGCCCTTGCGGCCGACCCCGACACGAGGTGGTGTCCGGCGCCTGACTGCAGGTATGTTATAATTTACAATAATTTTTGTATGGTAGAGACAAGGAGCAAAAACTACCAGAGGCTAAATTGTCACCAACTATTGAAGCCATTAGATTGTAGGATTTTTTTTATTGATTACGCTAGTTCATTTTGATAATAGCACTTCGTAAGGTTAAGATATTTTTGACCATTTTAAACCAATTATTTCACTGACAAGGATTCTTATGAAATGCGATAATTCAATGAAATGATCAAAAAGCGATCTGGATAACATTGGTTACCTTGTTGGTGAAATTGGAGCTAACAGAGCTGTAATGTAATCCTCTTAACCATGTAAATAAATCATGTGGCCCCATGTTCCGGAACGACTCGTATGGTATCTGCGCTTACACAATTAATTCAATAATCCTCGGTAATTCTCGTCCTTTGGCCCGTGGGCACCTCTTCGTGTAATTTGGACAATTAAAATATGACGCATCAACGAGCTAATGCCGTGTAAGCGCATCAGTCTGTGGTGTTCGGTGCGGCCTATGTGTATTCAATTTCTTGTAAAATTAGAAGGTATTAAGGATTACCTAGCTGTGTTTGTTTTGACGTGACATAACGTGCTTACAAGTTTACATTGACCCCTTCTTAGATAGAATTATTATGGTAGGATTGTTAAGTGATGACGTGGCAATTGACCTTTAAGGAGTCACATAATATTTTTTTTATTGTTCACTATTTATTCTCCTGTTTCTTAATCAGCAAATGGAACCTGTCCTGTGATCATAGGGAAAACACCTCTCAATCCAGTAAGAAGTGCCTCTTAAGTCTTTTCGATGAAAAAAATGAAGAATGAAAAATATATTTTTTTAAAAACCATATGTTTTTAGACAGATACACTTTGATTGACGTTGCACACTTTACACATATTGGCTTAATCTAGGTTTATTAAAAAAGGATTACCTATAGTACCCAAAGGTAGATAGATATATTGTTCGATAGATAACACTTTCCGTTCCCTCTTGCAAAAAAAAATCCAAAGACCAAGAGCAAAACTTCAAGAAACCTAGCTTCCTCTGCCAGCAGACCTCACCTGGCTTTCAAAGAATGTATCATCATTGTTCTCGCCCTTGCAGCTTCGCAGTGGTCGCCACCGGTTGCGCATCGTGCCCCAAGCTGACGTGCCTCGCGCCGGGCTGCGGCGCGTCGTTCTGTTACCACTGCAAGGCGGCGTGGCACCCGACGCAGACGTGCGACGCGGCGCGGCGCAGCCGCCAGCCGCCGCCCAGGCAGCCGCAGCCGTCGCACAACGAGATGGAGCACGGTATGTTGATTTGCAGGATGTCTTGGTAAAATAGCGACCAGAAGGAGCACGATATGCTTGGTTCCAGGATATTGTCTTTATGTTTAGTTGTAGGATGTAGGTGGTTGTCTTAGGGGAATAGGCGGCCAGATGGAGTGCAACGATATGAAGCACGGTGTGTTTACTTGTAGGATATTATCTCGGTTGTAGTAGGGAAAAAAACAACCATGATAATATAATGAACCGAAGCACAATATCTTAACTTGTTAAAGATTGGACTATTTGGTCGGCAATCAAATTGGAGAAATTTGTCCCAGATGCGGCAGAGGAGGAAAGAAGTATAATACAATGAAATGTAATATGATCTATTGCAGAGTAATTTATCAGATTTAATATACCAATCTTCTAGAATACTGTCCTAGACACGGTAGGGGAAAAAGCAACAACAAATAAGATAAATTTTTTTGTACCAGTTCACTTGGTAAAGGGCAAAGCCCCAATAGCTTGTTTTAAAATATATTGTTACTCCAAGTTGATATTTCTGTCGGGTCGTACTACTTTTATTGCAAAGTTATATGGCACACTTCACAAACTTGAGAATTTTGCAACATTCTGAAACTTTGCGAGTGCTTTGGTTATTTCAGTGTTGAAAATAATGTATTGTCTTTAGAATGGAACTATTCGAGTGACAATATTCTAAAGTAAGGTATAATTAATAATTATAGTACTTTTTTGTTTTAGGTGAAGTGAAACCATGCCCTCGCTGCTCAGTGTTAATAGTAAAGGTAGAAGATGGTTCATGCAATCACATGGTGTGCTGTGTGTGCGGCGCGGAGTTCTGCTGGCTCTGTATGAAGGAGGTTTCAGACTTACACTATCTTAGGTGAGCATTTAGTTATCATTTGTTATTAGTATTTTATACGAGACTAGCTTTCCGCCCGCGGATTCGCCCGCATTTTCAAAGATAAACCCGCATAGTTCCCGTTCCCGTGGGATTTCCGGGATAAAACCTATCCTATGTGTTAATCCAAGTTACCCTCTATATGTGTGCTAAAATTCATTGTAATCGGTTCAGTAGTTTTTGCGTGAAAGAGTAACAAACATCCATACATCCATACAAACTTTCACATTTATAATATTAATAGGAATAATAGGAATAGGATTAGAAGCCTCGAAGTCGATGGGTCCTCGTTATTGCTATGAATTGTGACACTTTAATATGAATATTTCCTGTTTTCGATTGGTTTTCGATCACTATTTCGAAAAATATGTTTGAGCTTCAGATAATGTATTTCTTGTATAAGTATCTTTATTACATTTTGTTTTTTTATTATATAATTTTGTTATTTCACTAATCAGTGTTGAAATGTTTAATATTTCATCTGTATGTGTCTAAATGAGTAAGTATAACCATAATGTTGGTCCGCAGTCCAAGCGGGTGCACGTTCTGGGGCAAGAAGCCGTGGTCGCGCAAGAAGAAGCTGCTCTGGCAGCTCGGCACGTTGGCGGGCGCGCCGCTCGGCATCGCGGTGGTGGCGGGCGTGGCGCTGCCGGCGCTGCTCGTGGGCCTGCCGCTGTGGGCGGGCCGCCGGGCCCACCGCCGCCTGCGACGCGCGAAACCGGCCCGCCGGCGGGCCGCTGTGGCCGCTGCTGTTGCTGCTGCGGTGAGTACACTCTACACAACAACCGCGTCATACCAGGCGCTTCGTGGTACGTAAGATACGTGGAAGCTATGCCACATCGCTACACCGCTGTACTAGCCTCGCCAAGTCTGCTGTACGGTGCCAAGTAAGCGCAAAGCCGGCTAGACAGTGCCAAGGCAGTGCCAAGCCGACGTGGTTTCATTATCTAGTAACTACTGTTAATCAGACTTTTGTCATTGCGAGTAGTTAACGTGGCTGACACCGTATAGTAATTATTACAATATTTTTTTTACCAAAAAATTGAATTTTGATCACAGTGATGTTCATTTATTTTAGTGTGATAACATTGCATTGTATTAAACGTGTTGAAGAACTTTATCTTAGTTGAAACATATTTTTCAGTGTATAATCGCTTTATGGCCCAGCGATAAAGGCTGTGCCGGGGCTCGATATAGTAATTTATATTTGTAATCGTTTTTTTTTATCACATTTATGTATTGTATCGATTAATGATGAATAACTTGCGTTGTTTTTGTGTTACAGCTAGTGGTATCCCCTATAGTGGCGGGTCTAGCGGTGGGCATCGGCGTGCCGATCCTGCTGTTCTACGTGTACGGCGTGGTGCCGGTATCGCTGTGCCGCGCCGGGGGCTGCGCCGCGGCGCCCACGGACCGCGACCGTGACCGCGACCGTGACCGTGACCACGCGATCGACGTGGACGCGTACTCGCGCCGCTTGGAGCCCAGCATCGGTGAGTGTTGTGACCGTGACCGTGACCACGCGATAGATGTGGACGCGTACTCGCGCCGCTTGGAGCCTAGCATCGGTGAGTGTTCTGACCGTGAATTTGACTGTGAACGTGACTGGGTGCAGGATATGTACGTATAGTCGCGCCGCGAATTGTAGTTGTCTTGCTGATATTATGATTAAATATAAAAGTTGTTACAACATTCGTGCATTATATTTTTATAGAGTCGAAAGCTGATATACGATTTTATTCGGGCTTTTATGATTCAAATGTATATATTTTATCGGATATTGCTGATGATAATAATAGTACAAATAAATTTTGAGTGTTTTATTTTTGTAATCATAATTCTAAAGAATTAGTCTATTATTTATTTGTTTTTTTACTGGCAAGTAGTTTTAAATATTTCACACCAATAAAGAAAATAATATTGTGATAATCGTCCGATATTATAATGCAACCAATTTTGTTATTTCCAGGCGACGCATCGCTATCCGCGGGCTCCGCGCACGCAGAAGTCCGGGCACCATCCCTAGCCGGTCTGGCCGGCTCACTCGCGTCGCACGAAGCGCCCGACGCAGCGTCTCCCGCGGCACACAGACTCGAAGTCACCGCTGACGTCACAGACACAACCAGCGCGGCAAGCTGGCCAGACGATCTACCCTCCACCTCCCGCCCCGCACGATCCGCCGCCAGACTCCGCAGTCTCTTCCTCTACGGGTCCGCAGTCCCCCCGGACCCCGAAGCGGGCACCTCGACCCCGGACCCCGAACCCCCGACTCCCGTGGGGCGCGTCGCAACCCCCAGTGTGGAGGTGACCGCCGCGTGCGAGAAGTCGTAACGAACGGGGAGCAAGCGGAAGCTTCATGAGAATTAAGCGCCGCTGCAGTTCTGGAACATTCGAGAAGGTGGAACATTCGAGCATCGTTCTGGAACATTCGAGCATCGTTCTAGAACATTCGAGAAAGATAGAACATTCGAGCATCGTTCTAGAACAATCGAGAAGGATAGAACATTCGAGCATCGTTCTGGAACATTCGAGAATGGTAGAACATTCTAGATTGATGTATCGCTATTCTGAATTGAGATTTGATGCGTCGATGTGTTTGTAAACTAGGCTGGATTGAGATTTTTTTGGAAAGTACTGTGATAGTGTGGACGTCTACAAATCTACCAGTTCTGACAAATAGCTACGACTAGAAATCTGTTAGCAGAAACTCCACTAGATAATGTGGATAATTCATAGTAAATAAACAGGGTTATTCTGCAGCTCAGTGATGTGGGATTTAGTGAAATCAATTAGTTGCAATGATTCTTGTTATAAAGAAACTGAGCAATTGGAGTTAATTCCCTAAAATACATCAACATTTGACATATCGTCCCATACTTCGATTATGATTAACTTACGTTCCTTGTTCACAAACGAATGGAACCTCATATGAAGACAAAGAAATATTTAATTTAACAACTCAATAAATAATGTTGAACAGCTCAAAAATAACCTTTGACTGAACTTGAAAAAACATTTATCGAACCTTTACAATGACTGGAGTGACGTTTATTATAAACTTGTGAGCCAAACAATTAGTGTATGTGATATATAATCTCAAGTCTTCGGTCGAAAAACTGGCCCGTATTATATACAAGTGAAGTGTACAGAAGACATATAATTATTGTGCTAAAGCTTATTAAGTATCAACGAAAATTCGGCTAGCTACTGTAATATTCGATTTGTTGTCAAAATAATTCAAAACTTAATATTCAATTGTAATATACGAATATTTGTGTAACGCTCTCTGCAGTCTATGTTGATTAAAATATCAATATTATTTTAAGAATAAAGATGTGACTCCATACTTAAGCTTCGATTTTCTGACAATAAACATGTTAGGTGAAGCTATCGCTAAGACAATGGGGTTTAATACGGGCCTTTGTATTATAAGGACATTGTAGATTCAATTTTTCACCGTCCTAAAGAGCAAAGTCAGCTCTTGTGTCATAGTTGTTTTGTCTGTGCTGATAACATATATCACCATTTTTCTGTATATTATAATAGGCGTGATTCATGAGTTTTGAGGATTTTTCAACGATCTCAAATTGAATATTTTTCGTTTTTTTTTTCTATGTAAAAATGTTCTCTTTTTAGTTAATACCCAGTTCTGTGTATATAATTTGTGTCGTAAAATGTCTAAAAATTATATCGTTTTCATATCACACGTGTAAATAACGAAATCATAGTGATTGTAATATAATTATCTTGATGTTAAAGCATTAAGGACTGATTGGTAGCTGATCCATTTCTCTTGTGTAGCATTATGTCAAAACAACTAGTGTTGTGTGTGTGAACGTTTTTGTTGGAAAGAATATTGATCAAAACTTGAAAACAAAATTATTACCTACCAAATTATATGCCAAATAAACGCAAAATCAAACATTTATTAATTCAACTACACTTCCTTTAAAATATCTTTTGAATCATCAAAATACATATATAATTTTATATTTACCACCAAATAAAAAGCAGTTTCTACAGAAGTAGGCAATACAAAATATATAATTAATTAAGAAATAAAGATGTGGATAATACCACGATAATGATTAATTTATCTATATAAATTACGAATTGTGTACAAAAGACAAAAATTTTGTAACAAATTCGTTCACAGATACAGCACAAATGACAAGTTAGCTAATTTTAGGAATCGCCAAACGAATGTTCATAGAAATATTTATAATACTACGAAGCTCAAGTAATAATGGTAACGAACAAGAAAGGAACAGGAAAAAAGATTATTTTCTGCCAGTAGCCCTTCAAAATTTAATATTTATTGTAATTTTTAATTTTGAAGAATTATGAGCCAAGATAGAAAGAGATGTATAATATTATTTGCTATAGGAATATTTTTATTTCTAAATGACAAAAATGTTGATATGATTTAGCTTGCTTGTAATTCCGCCACTGGCAGTAGTACAATTTGTACAAATATTATCGTCAGAATACGGTCAGGTTATAAAAATGCGTTCTTTATGCCTTGAGCTTCGTGTATTCTGAATCCAAGATGGCGGCCAACGATAGATGCTTCGCGCTTACAGTGCAACGTTCTATCAGATATTTGTGATACTTTGAATAATAATTACTATTAATGATCTAAATTATTTAATTTTTCACGTTTGTAGGCAAGAGTAATTTTAAGCGATATGTTATGTCTTAAAGTGTAAATGAATAAAGTGTAATTAATAAATACGTACTTGTTTTATTTGGTTACCATCCTGAATATAACTTACTACATATCACAAGAGATATTTGCGTGGGATAAAACCATTACGAATTCTTCTATAGGGAGAGTATCTTGAAATACTGGTAATTAACTCCAAAACTTTTAACACTTAATAAATTTCCGAAAGATTCTAAATTAATACAGATTTTGTACACATAGGTACGTGAATACTAGGATTAAAAATCATACTGAACTTGACGACCTACCGAGTATGGCAACTAATACTGTGACACAACATAAACAATTTTAGTGGGTATACAACAAACTCGAAGAAATAAAGGTCAATTCAACTGTGGTTAAATCCAAAAATTCGCACATTGCATGCGCCTCTCCCGCATGATGTTGTTTCTAAAATACTACACAGATGCCAAGCCCGTAACCGATAATGATTTAGAAAAATCGTTGGTTTTATTAAGCTATTGGCTAGGTGCGACTAAGTAAGGTTCTAAGTGCTAAGCAAGCCGCTTTTCTGTGCGGCCGCGGCTTTATTGTAACTAGGTGGTGCGAGCTATTTTATCGCTGTATGAGCATTATTGGTTTTTCAGCGCCTATTGTTGAGCCTTTGAGTTGTGGGTAACATATTATAATCTTATATTGTGGATCACAAAGCATCAGAGGATCATGTGCCGTTTTTTCAAAAGGTATATGAACGCCTTCAGTCTTGGGGATGGAAGAGGAAGGTACATACTAAAATAATCATACAATACATGGGGGTTCTGGGTTATAAACATGGAATAAAACACAAACTCAAATATCACCTGTTTCATTTATTGATTTTATCACATCATGCTTATACACGAGAAACGTTAACAATATTATAGAACATTTATTTTACATACATTTAGTTGAATTATTAATTACAATCTAGCATTTGACATTCTGTATAAGTAATTTAACTTTTTGGCAACTTGGTTAGTACAATTGAGGATAGTTCCTATTTCTGTAGTGATTTTCAAGGATTTTATAAGTTCATCTCAGTCACATTCACACTAAACTTAGTATTAGGCATTTTACTTACACTAAATATTCAAATTAGTTATAGTCACGTTATATTCTAGTCTCGGTGAAATCATATCGAAATGCAAACAAAAAAATCATACAATTTATAAAAACAAACAAAAATTAAGGAATGGAATGTAAAAGCAAATCAGAGATACATAATTTTAACCACCATTACATATTTCAGATGTCGCCTCTTGTTGAGACAGGACGGATTGGAATATGCATGATAGTGGTAGGCCATAACATAGCACTTTAAAAAAATATTTATTGATTGGAAATTAGAAATAAGAAGAAACTTTCAATACAAATGTGTATGAACATTCGTAATGTTAGTTTCTAGTATGTAGCTGTTATTATTATGTTTCAAATCGCATCACAAAGTCGCTGGAATCGGAATTCAGTAAAATTACAATTAATTCAACAGTTTTTGAACTGGCTGATTTGAAACTATATATTAATTCAAAAAGTTACATATTATGTTATTGAAATATATGATTATATTATTTTTCTCTACAATATACATTTAAACCTTCTTATTTCTACATTCCATATTACTGAGAGCCATATATAACAGTAACTATATCCTAAAAAGTGCACTTTACATTAACTGTTATTTACAAGAGAGACTGTGTAACTAAGTAAATTAAGTTCTAAATAAAACTCTGGAATATAATATATTGTTCACAAATAAACTAGGTATATTCTATGTGATTTGATTTTATTTAAACATCAATAAAAACCATTATTCAAGCATTTAACAATCCTTAAGTGTAATGACTATAATTAATAATTTTTGAGACTTAATTAAATAATTAATTCATTTATAATATACATATTTAAAAGCATCAAAGTGTCTTTTATTCGAATAATTGTAATTCATATTTTGATTTTGCAAATAATTCTTATTGTACATATAAACGTAATATCACAATATACAGCAGATACAACCAGTAGATAAACTTCATACAAAAGTTCGAAATGTCTCACGCACACAAGCAAGCGTGTTTACGAGAATCGTAAGGGTATTTTTATATCTGTAAATACTTGTAAACACACACTTGCATGTGCATGTGACATTTCGAACGTTTGTATGAAGTTTCCCTACTGGTTGTGTGTATATTGTGGTAATATCCTTATAACATAATATAATATACTTACCATTAAATGACTAAATAACAAAATATAAGTCTTAATAAATTTTAACAAAATAATTTCAATTCATAATTTTATGATCGATTTTTTATTTACATATATACAGTTTCATGACTTACAAATAAATTCACTTAAAATACACATGATAAGTATTTTTCGAGATTAAAAATCAACAAGAAAAGAACCATGCAGGTAAATAAAATAATGATGAATTGAATTTATTGTCTACATAATATCGACTAACTAATAATACGTGATTATAAAAAAGGGAATAAAATTTATTTCTACGTTTATAGAAATAAAAAAATTCCAACTATTGATGTCGAATTATTACACACAGCACATCTTTACGAACCCCAGAAGCAAATAAATAAAAATACGCAGTCACTATGAATAAGGAAAACCCGTTATAGGGAAACGCCCTAGCTTAGATTTAGAAAGTGAGAAATGATCACGATACTATTTCTATCTCTCTCTTCTGAGTTAACTAATGGTAAAATGTTTTTCAGCATGGTTGATGGCCTTTCCATCACCATTTTGTTCTAAACGAAACCTCGAGTCCGAATTTATCTACCTCTACATAATATTCTTGTCATCTTGTGTACGAATAAGAATCATAAAATACTTGAAAATATGTAATGACAATATATTTTAATACACAATTATTTTAAGTTATGTCTATAATATTAGGTCTAGAACAATTTTAGCTTTAACTAATCAAATACAAATGATTCTACATATTATAATAGATTTAATTCATTTACAAACACTTGTAATAAATAACATATATAATATACAATTCATAGTATATTGCAAAAAGATTCGCTTTCTTTATGAATGGTTTTTTTTTTATATCTTCAGAATAATCAAAATAACACCAGTTAAGCCCAACGAATAATTTTTCGTTATAGAAATTCAATACATACTAATAAATAATATTATATCAACGAAAGATCATACTTCACAAATAGAGAGTGTGAGAGATAATCACCAATGCACATGGGTAAAAGAGATAGAACGTATGTATGTAACAGTATTAGACTACATGGCCATGTTGAAAAAGTTATGGGTCATTTGAACCACCAGGTGACCTATCTAGAACGATATAAGAGCATAAAATAATAAAATTCAGCACTATGCCGTCACTAAGCTGTCCAACTAAGTGCAGATGAGAATTCGAAAGTATAAAATCAAATGAACAAATTTAACCCGGCAATTGTCGGAAAATAAAAATAAATTCCGACTTTGTGGTCTACCATTTTTGTACGGCATCTATGTCATATTATTTCAATACTGCTTTTAATCCATTATTCCGCAACGCCGTACAAGAATCATGGGGAGGAAAGGAGGAATCATCAATCAAGACAAGGGGAAAAAATCTCTAGGTGTACTTTCGAATTCTCATCTGCACTCAATTGCACAGCTTACAAGTGACGGCATAGTGCTGAATCTTATTATTTCAGGCTCTTATATCGATCTAGATAGGTCACCTGGTGGTTCAAATGACCCATAACTTTTTCAACATGGGCCTGTAGTCTATATTATTTTTCCACAATTTACATTTAGGTATAAAACTTTCCTATTTTTTACCAATTCGAATTTTCTTTACACTTTAATTTTATACCATCTAGACAAATTTCAAAATCCAACAAAAAAAATATACAAATGTAATGTCATTATTTAATTATTAATTTCTTCTTTCCCATACAAAATGATTGTTGAAAACTTTTTTATATCTGAGATGAAATAATTTTAATACATTTTTAGGGCCGTTAGTCAGTCAATTAAGTTCTTTTACAACTAATGTTACCTTGTCAAGATTTAACTTACCTTGCTCTTATATAATGTCTTTGTATCTTTGTATGTGCTTATAAATCTTTATTATATCCATTAATATTAAAACATTTAAATATTTTATATGATTAAACGGGTAATAAGTATTAACTACTCAATTCATAGGTGTCTATGTTTTTGTGTTTCTTATTTTTATAACTTTCATAGTCTAGCTATGGAATGACAGATATATATTTTTTTACTATTTTAAGATTATATAGTTATAATAGTTATTAAAAGCATGGTCATTACTGGGTTTTATTAATATTAATGATGAATGTATCTAACCTCATAATATTACAAGCTTCTGCAATCATACCTACTAAAACAAATAAATATGTGTTCACAGGTAACTTATAGACCAATAGAGATAAATGACGTGTATGCAAGACTATTACTATGAAATGAAATTGCCAATTCCATACTCATATTGTCTGATCAAAATTTCCAATGTAATATTATACTTTTCAAACAAAATACGATCGCAACCCAACCTGACTGATATCTACGCAAATGTGTGTCCACACAATATAATATATAACTAGACAAATGCGTGTTCATTTCAAGATTATTTCTTATGAAATGCCAATGATGTACCAATATTGACCAGCAATTTTTTCACTATCTTACCATCTTTTTCGAATTTTTCTTTCATTTTTTTCTCTAATCCAAACCTTAATACAATTGCAGCTCATAGGTAGTAGATCCATCTCGCCAAGTGGGCTCATCAGCCACTTTAGCCAAGCCGCTATACACAGCTTGCAGAAGATAATATTATGAAGCGTGAACTTGACCAATCATATTTATACCAATATAAGTGTGTTTCTATACAATATACTTTATAGGCTAATAGAAATGTATTCATTTTAAGATTATTTCTTATAAAATGCCAATGACGTACCAATATTGTCCGAACAATTTTTCCATATTTTTCAATTTATTCTTTCCAAACCTTAATACAATTGATGTTCATAGGTAGTTGAGCCATCTCGCCAAGTGGGCTCATCAGCCACTTTAGCTCTGCATAGTGGACAAGTGTGTTCCCTATCAAGCCAAGCCGCTATACACAGTTCACAGAAGATATGACTGCAACCCAACCTGACAGGTGTGGTGTAATCATCGTGGCAAATAGGACAGGAATCGCCGGCGGATATCAGTTGTTCGCATGTTGGCTTCGTTCCAAGGTTCTGAAAATTTGTTTTTTACTTGATGGGATTGAAATAATTAGTTGGGAAAATATTTTGGAAGCGGGTATTACTGCTTTTGCTTTAGGGATGTGATGTGATCAAAAAAGCGGAGGAAAGGTTGAACGCAACGCTGGCATGCGCCTGGTTCTTAATATAGAAAAAAATCGATCACGAAGCGGGATTCGAACCCGCGTCTTTCTGCCATTCCATGGCGACGCTTATCCTCTTTTCCATTCGTTAAAATTTTAAAATAAAATTCATTTTACAGACTATTTAGTTTAACAATATCCAAACAAACTTACCACACTCTGCAACAAAGTCCATGTTGCGTTCTTAAACAGGCGCAGTCTTACGAGAATCTCAACCACTTTCGCAATAACATATGCAGATGTGAGAAACATGCCAACCATTTTTTCTGAACCTTCATAGGATTGCATCAGGAAGAATATCCATGGCTGAATCGTTATAAGAGCCCTATATAATTGTGATACTGCTTCTGTGAATAAGTAGACTTTCCCCTGTAATGAAAATTGTAGTTATTGATTAAAATTGTCTTGACCCATTGAGCACCGAACGGCCCGATCGGTCCACGACACAATAGATTTTCTATTGTGTCTGTGATTCTGGGGCCTGAGTTATTACATTATCTGATGATCGTGTCGTATGTGTTCATATCGCGATACCTGTAACTTTTTATTGCAATTTACGATGTAGATTAATTATTACTAAATGTATGACTCATAACAATACATGAGATGAACGCAGGTGAGAGTCATAATACAGTATAGATCTTAGTCATAAAAATAGAAAGAGTTTGATTTAAGTCACATTATTTTATACTATTACTATGTATTTCTTTTAGTAAAATCGACATGTAATAATTATTAACAAATGACGATTTTACTTCTAAGTCATAAAACTCACCCGTTTCTGATACGGCAACACGATAGAAGGCATCATAGTGACAATTATCTTTACATCCACTGTGATGATCTTCACAATGAGATCGGTGAGCACCACCAGCCACAGTAGTTCCCATACATCGATCGGCTCAGTGTATCCAGGGAACATTATAACGTTGGGCAGTAAACGCCCGTGGCCGAATAGAAAATGTACGATCGCTATACAACTTGTTGTAAACAGCAATTCGCTTAGTAGCGCAAGGAAACTGCGATTCATTTGTTTTCCATGCTCCCTAAAAATTTGAAGTGTGATATTTTATCAATGATGTTCTATAATAAATAAATTCACAATCACAACCAAAAATTGTCCAAACAAAACTCTGCTTTCGTACCTAGTAGGCAGAGTTTTCTAAAGAGCTAAAGAGCTAATTGTATACAATTGACTAAAATAAATCTGAATTTGATAATCAAAATGGTGAAAGTTTTGTAGTATGTATTATATTTCTGTTGACTTTGTTGACTCAATGAAGAAAAGTTGTGACGAAACTAATCACTACATAGTATAAAACAAAGTCGCTTTCTCTGTCCCTATGTCCCTTTGTATGCTTGAATCTTTAAAACTACGCAACGGATTTTGATGCGGTTTTTTTTAATAGATAGAGTGATTCAAGAGGAAGGTTTTAGTATATAATTTATTAGGTTTTAGATAAAGCGGGCGAAGCCGCGGGCGGTGAGCTAGTGTTATATATATTAATTTCCCTTAATAGGTCTGTTTCTCTGTGGTGGCTATAAATTTAGGCTGACTATATAATTTAACTACAGAACTTTTAAGTATAAATTAATAATATATTTGCTCTTACCTTCTAACAAGGCTGTCACTGTGTGAGAATGTGCAGAATAATATAATAAATGTGAAAATAGCCTCCCTGCTGTCATACAAATATTTCACAAACAGTAGGAAATAGAATGGTGCATATCTTATCAGTAAATTTAAGGTCCCTCGAACATCCACAACCTAAAATTTAGAAAGAAATATTAATTATATAGTTATAAAAAAAATTGTGCTCAAAACAATAAAGTTTGTTTATTTTTAATTTTATGATCTTACATTCATTGGACTATCTTCAAAGCTTAACCTTAGGACGGCAACAGGGGTGACCCGTCACCCCACTACTCAATAAAAGTGTCAATATTTAGTTGATATTGTTTCTGTATCTTTCTAATGCTCTATCTATTCTCTAATTGGCATGGATGCAATCAGTCGCACACGACAACGTGTCGCGGTAAGTTTTTATTTTTGGTATAATGACATTGCTGGGGTGACTCATAACCCCTATTGCTGTTTACGTAATTATTTATTTTTGTAATACTGTAATAATTTCTGGATTTTTTTAGGTAAAATTGGTTTCGATTTCGGATACGCAGATTCAAGACTACTTGCAAAATATTTTTTATGCTAGCTCGGATAATGAGCGCCGTTCCGAAGATGGGGATGCAAGTGAAAATGATGATCACGTTTCGGTGTACTCGGAGGAGGAGGACATTATTTCAAATTATGAAGGTAGTGATGACGAGGATGTGCCGCTGGCACAATTACGCACTAAAGTGTTGAGAGGTAAGAATGGACATGTTTGGTCGTCTATTCCACCATCTTCGAGTAGAACACCGCGGCGAAATATAGTAACTATTCAGCGAGAATTAGGAGTCACTTTACGTGACATTCTAAATATAAACCAGGAAACTCCTGAAGGTGAGCCAGCTGTAAAATTGCAAAAACAAGCAAGATGTGCACTATGTCCAAGAAAAAGGGACAAAAAAGTAAAAACTTTTTGCACAAAATGTCTTCAGCCCGCTTGCACTGAACACCGTAAGGATGTTTGCTTGAACTGCATTTAACCCAAAAAAAAATACCAAATTAAGGTTGTCATAATTAATACTTTTTTCATGTCATTAATAATTGTATAAGTGATTGATCTCTTAATAAATAACTTTCGTTTTCGTACAAATTGCTGTTTTATTTGAGTTTAAAAATAAAGGGGTGATGCGTCACCCCTGTTGCCATTTATGTATGTAAAAAAAGTCTTGCCTGCGGAAGGTTAAAAAAGGTATAGTCAGGGTAGGTAATGGTGAACAGGGGTGATTGTAAACAACTAATGGCGTTTGTGCACTACTGAATTTTACTGTTGGGTAATATGATTTTTTACAGTCTGATGTGGCATGAAAAAACCGATGAATTGGCTTGTGTACCTGTCCGTCTTTACTTGAATCAGTGCGGTACAGTTCAAGGAAGTTTGGCGGTATAATGCTATTATAAATTATTGTTTTTGAATTTTACAAGAAACCAGTAAAAAATATAAAAATTTCGTTATAAAAAAAGTAAAGTTCTGTAAGAGATTTAAAATGCGTGTTTCCCTTACATATTTATTTTAATCAGTGACGAGGAGCTAAAGCTATTAACAACTTTAACTTATGGCTGGTTCACACTTTGATTAGTGCGAGTGCAGGTGATGAGTGCGAGTGCAGGTGTGTAGTGCGAGTAGTGTCCAATTGACTGCGAGTGCAGGTGATTAGTGCGAGTGCAGGTGTGTAGTGCGAGTAGTGTCCAATTGACTGCGAGTGCAGGTGATTAGTGCGAGTGCAGGCACGCTGCGAGTGAGGGGGAAGGGAGGGCGCGCGGGACGTGGCTACTCGCAGTCCACTCGCAAAAAAATAGAACACGCTTCTATTCACTTTACTACACAGCCTACTAAACACTCGCACTAAACAGTCGCTGTCCACACGTAGTACTACTCATCACCTGCACTCGCACTAATCAAAGTGTGAACCAGCCATTACCAACACTTACTTAAATAATAATTATAGGTCAATGTATATAAAAATAACAATATCGACTTTTCAAATCACATTGCCAGCTAAAAGAAAGTAAAACAAGAGCTTGCTTTCACTTGGCATATGCAGTAAAATCCAAGCAAGTGGGCATTCGAAAACAATAATATACAGCGACTCATAGAAACAAAAAACCATCCAAAATAGGGAAAAGTTAAATGTCAGACAGTAAAATTACGTATAGTGCACAAGCTAGTATTTCTTAGTAGTATTTAGATTAATGGCGTGCCATACCTGACCCTTAGGGCGTTTGTGCACTACAAGGAATTTTACTGTCCGGCATTCCGATTATTTACGGTCCGGTTTGGAATGAAAAAACCGATGAATTGGCTGTGCACCTGTCCGTCTTTACTCGGATCAATGCGGTACAGTTCAAGGAAGTTTGGCGGTATAATGCTATCATAAAATATGATTGTTTTTGCATTTTACAAGAAACGAGTAAAAAATATAGAAGATGAAATATTATATTACTTCGTTATAATAAAAAGTAAAGTTCCGTAAGAGATTTAAAATGCGTGTTTCACTTATTTATTTTAATCGGTGACGAGGAGCTTTAGCTATTCCCCCTTGAACTTTAACTTACCAACACTTACTTAGATAATAATTATAGGTCAATGTATATAAAAATAACAATACCGACTTTTCAAATCACATTGCCAGCTAAAAGGAAGTAAAACAAGAGCTTGCTTTCAATTGGCATATGCTGTAAAAAGAGTAAAATCCAAGCAAGTGGGCATTCGAAAACAATAGGCATGACGACAGTATCCATAAATGATCGAATTAGTGTTTTTAAGGGAAAATGTATAATAAATAAATTAAAAATAGCGACTTAGAAATATTAAAAACATTAAGATTAATGAGATTATCAATAAAATAAAACATTGAAATTCTGCAGTCGGCCATATTGACTGAAACACGCGTGACGTCACGTCTTTGTAAACAACTTCGCGTCAGGTGTATTTTGTTGTTATGAATATGTTAAGAATACGCATTTTTATTTATTTATATTTTTTCACGTAATATGCTTTATCGACTCAGAACAGAAATATAATTGCGAATTCACGAATATGTGGTTCGGGTTTCTCTGCGTCAAATTTATACAATCATTATTCCTTTCATATTATTTTCTCGCTTTAAACAATTACTAACACTTTTTTTGGGTATTATTTTTATGTAGATTCACATTGCAATACTGCACACCACTTATAAACTTTTAAATTAGATTCTATAACACTTAATAATTAAATATTATTACGTATTTACGTAAGAGTGACGTCACGCCTACGCCATGACACCTGTGAGCTGTTTTGGCACAGTTAATAAATATTTATTGAAAAATGGCTTTTATCTTCGTTAAATTTAAGTATATTAGCGAAATATAGGGTTTTTCTTGTTTAATAAACGTATACACACATTATGGAAGAGGTTTTGAAAATCTTTCGTCATGCCTATTATATCTACAGCGACTCGTAGACACAAAAAAACCATCCGGAATAGGGAAAAGTGAAATGTCGGACAGTAAAATTACGTATAGTGCACAAGCTAGCATTTAGATTATTGGCGTGCCATACCGGACCGTAAAAAATCAGAATGCCGGACAGTAAAATTCCTTGTAGTGCACAAGCGCCCTAACAATATTTTTTTTCTGTTATCATTCAAATGAATTTCCAAACATTTGAAAAACCGAAATCGGATCTATAAAATGAAATATTATTTACAGTTCTAAAAGAAGAGTTATTTAGAATAAATTTTATTAAAAGTGTAAAGGATGTTGTTTCCGATCCCCCTGTTCATATTTACATGGACTGACCATAATAAGAAATTAAATACAGTGTAAACTCTATATAACGACACCGAAGGGACTGTGCATTTTATGGCGTTATATAGAGTTGTTGTTAAATGGAGAGAAGAAAAATCAGAATTAGAAAAAGAGAAAATTTATTTCAGACTAGCTGTTGCCCGCGACTTCGTCCGCGATTCGGTCGTTTTTCGTCATTCGTCGTTTAAAAAAAATACGTGACACTTTATTTTTGAATGTTCTTAATTGTCTCTTATAAAATTTAACTACATTAAAATTGAATACTCTGATAAGAAAATCTTAAAATCATCGAAAATCATAGACATCGAATATCTGAGGAAAACATGAATGAATGTGATTTAAATTCTACATTTCTTAGTAATTAAAATAATAATCTAAATTAAATGTAGATTAACAGTTTGAGCGCACCATTATAGAATATGTACCTAAGTAATAAATTACGTTAGTTTACATAGTAACTTTACTAAAAACACGATGACTTTCTTTCGCGCTCGGTACCACAAACTAAACATGTTTGTGGTACGTGGCCCGCGTCACTTTACCCCCCACGAGTTCCCTTCCGTTGCTATGCGAAAATACATTCGTCGCCCTACTGTAGGAAAAATTGTAATACTGCAGCGGCCTGGGCGTTATAACACGCTCAGGGAATTCCTGAGTGCTGATAGACTTCCGTCTATCGGAATTTATACCAATTTTATATTAATATCACCATCTTGAGGAAAAGCTTCTAATGTCGATTTAAAACGCATATATACGGATTAACCTGATGAATTAACATGTTCTAAAATTGTGAAATGAGTTCAGTTTTAAATTCGAGAAATATTGATTTCTTGTATTCGATTATTCGTCGTAGTCGAATACAAAATATATTTAAAGAAACTTAGGTTGGCCTTCAGGCAAAAGGGATCCTATCAAATGATAAACTTGACCTTGTATCTTAAAAGTAAGAATGAAAGGAGCATCTGATAATTGTTGAGCACCAAAGGATCATTTAAAACGCAATACTATAAGAGCTAATATTGTCTAAGAACTGTTTAGATTGCACATGTTCCTCTAAAACTTAAAAGTAGTGATTTCAAAGGTTCCGGCGTATCTTCAAACGAAAGCCGACTCCTTACTCCACTTTAAAGCATTACAAAAAGAACATACTACGTTAATATCGCCTATACAGAAGATGATCTGTAATCAATTGTGAGGTTATAAGCAAACCCACTTTAATATTATTTTGTCGGACCACACCACCGAATTTGTAGATTGATCTTCTATGTTTATCTCTAAGTCATTAAGACTAAGTATGTCGAAATCTGTCTGCAATAAGACGGGCCTCTCGCTATTCGTCCGTTTAAAGAGACCAATAGTTTCAATTCTTAATCTTTCATTAAACAAACTTATTAATCGTTCTTGTCTCAAATAATGGTAATATTCGCGTCCCTACTCTAGTCATTGCTTATGCTCATGTTCATCTTCGAGAGATCGAATAATATTATGGTGCACCCTATTATTTGTCAAACGGTCTTCATATTGAGTAAAAGTTTCAGAATTCTCGAGATAAAATATGACGATCGTGATCAGCTGTGAGACGTAATTCCCTCTCAGTGAGGGTTTCGGTCTCACGGGATAGTACAATATGCCATTTGCGATCAGCTGTGAGACGTTATATATACCCTCAGTGAAGGTTTCGGTCTCACAGGATAGTACATGCCGTTCGCGGTCAGCTGTGAGCCGCAATTCTCGTTGTGAAGCGGTTTCAGGTTCGGCATAACACATGTTGTTTTCGGTCAATAGTAAGCCTCTTATCTCTAACGATCCTTGAGAACTCTTATTTCTCATTTTCTTAACTTTGCTCGAATTTCGATATATAAAGATTTTTTAGGTGGCACTGATGCGGGTGAATAAAAATTAAAACGGACTAAGAGTGTTATAATCTCAATCATCATCATCAATACATATAATAAAATTGTGGAAAAGTGATGTCTGTACAATTAAAATATGTAGAAAAAAATTAGCAGGTGTTATTATTATCGAGAAATCGAGAGAAACCATTTTTTTCTCTTAAAAGCTCCCCCCCCTCCCACTTCCCGAACTCCGATTGACCGTAATTTATTTTTCCTTACATTTTTATCATATCCTTTTCTAATGGGTTTCATCCTACTGCGATTTTTTTTTTGTTTCAAAAATTATCTACCCTGGTGTATAGGTAAATTTTCCACATAAAATGTCCTTTAAATTATGTCGTATTATATTTTTAACCCCCGACGCAAAAAGACTGGTGTTATGTGTTTGACCGCTATGTATTTCTGTGTGTGTGTGTGTGTCTGTCTATGGCACCGTAGCTGGCTAACAGGTAAACCGAATTAGATGCGGTTTTTTTTGTTAGGCAGAATATTTTCCGACGCTGGTTCTTAGATAAAGTGTATCAAAATTGGTTCATCCACTTATTATACCTACATAGGGGTAAAAGTGGGAATGAAAAAAATGAAAGTTATAATTTATTTTTAAAGATCGTCGGGAAGTGTATGAAATTATTTATTCCTTTTTCTATACACTTTTCTTCGTCTAAACGGTTTAGTTACGTGCTCTCTCTCTCTTCAGCCTTTAGTTACGTGCGTGAGACAGGAAAGATCTAATTTGGATTTGTTTCTGGATTTGATAAAAACTGAGTATCGATTAAGCTGATCAGTGGCTACTGGCTACACCATAGATTATTAAAAACATCCGTTTAAGAAAGGAAGGAAATAGAATTTGCTCCTCTCCCCCCCCCTGGTTCCTAAAAAATAATATGACATAATTTAAAAGAAATTTTACGTAGAATTAGTTAGGCATTACTTTTTTGATTTTCGATATTATATACTAATCATAATTTTTAATTACAATATGTAGTAACTATTTGGTATAGGTTAGGCATTTCATTTCTTGATTTTCTTTAATAATTTGGTACGTAAGTTTTTTAGCTCAGTTTAGTAAGAAATTTTAATAACAATTCTTTTAATTATTTATGGTAGTACAACAGTACAGTATGGTTGTACGTATTTACTCAATAATTGTATGTTAAGTAGTAATTCAGCATGGGCGTAGCCACGGTGGGGCTGGGTGGGGCGCTTACCCTGGCCTTGATCTGGTAGGTACTAATTGTGAAGGGGAGTGGGCGTGGGCGTGGGATTGGGACTGAACGTGGCATATGGCGTGGGAGTGCGAGTGGGCGCGGGAGTGGGAGCATGAAAATAAAAATGATTTTTTATTGTTGCCCCACCCTGAGCCCATGGTCATAGGTCCCATAGTCACTATTCCACGCGAACGAAGTCGCGGGGACAGCTAGTAGACAAATATAATCAGAAAGCTTTGAACTCCTAAGCTCAACCATAAAAGATAGACATTTATGATGTCGGGAGATATTTTTTATATAATATGGAGAACATTTCTTTCATACTTGATTTCTGTGTAGCTTTAACCATTAAGATACACGCATTAAGAACGCACACGCGACGAAAGCTTAAAAATGGAGTTGCTGCTCTGCTCACGAATATGAAAAATAATTGTACCAAGTTTCGTTTAAATCCGTCGAGTAGTTTTTGTTTCTATAACGGTTATACAGACAGACAGACGGACAAACATTTTTGACGTCGATGTCGATCTCTAATCACCTCGTGATAGTTATTTAGGAAATATATTTCATGTGCAGAATTGACCTCTACAGATTTAATATAAGTAGGTATACATATATTTAGATTCCAATTTCCATGTAACGTTAAATTCGACTATATAATAACTAACAGACAACGCAGGTTACTCTCGTTTCCGTAAGTTGAGGCGGCTACATATTCGGTCCTAATAACATGACTTTTTGTGAACGAAACGACAGCGCGGTTTAATTCGATGGCAACACCATCAGAAAAAAGGAAATATTTTTAACGTTGAAAAAATATTATGATTTACACTATTAATACTACTTTAACATTAACACAAAATATAAGACTGTGAGTGTGTAAAAATAAATCCAGCTAGTTTCACATCACACTTATGTTTATAATTAGGTATACGACATGAAAATATATTAATTACCAAGCAATAATCATACAGATAAATACTGAACAAAAGTATTAACAGTCAAAGTATATTTTTACTAACAACATGTAAATGATGAAGGAATAATAATTATCAACGAACTAACCTTTTTGTATTAGAGTCCCGCCTCGTGATCGAATTATTAAAACACGAAGATTTTTAAAAATGTAACCAATGAACACAATCAATTTTAGATTAACTGTAATGGTGTCTAGTTTGACTTAAAATAATATACATCTACCCTCACTTTTAAAAATGTAGTATATTCACACGAATTATATAAGTGCACCTTATAGGGAAGGGAAGATTTATTATGGGTTAAAGAGTTAAATAAATAAATAACATAATTATATTTAAATTATTAATTTTTAACATTGTGTTCAGTAGTGTTAACATGTAAATTGATTTGATTTTTACGAAATCTCATAGATGGCGCTGAATCAAATTTGTCTTTATAGTACTAAGATTCATTAAACAGTTTCTCTGCCCAAATTACGTAAATGACGTAGTTTTTATAGTGTAAAGCTAGATAATAGCATGGCTTACTCAAAAACAACATTTAAACATGAGTCTTTAGATTGTACGCTGTCGTAGTACACGGAATACGTAAGAAAAGTAAAGGTTCACAGCTCCTCCCCCGGAGGTGATAGCATGATAATATGTTTAAAAAAACCTCACATGACCTGTTAGTAATATTCATGCAAAATTTGAAGTCAATCTATGCAGTACTTTTCGAGATTAGCTCGGACAAACATACAGACAAACAGACAAACAGACAAAAATTCTAAAAACTATATTTTTGGCTTCTATATCGATTATAGATCATGGATTATGTATTCTTTTAAAAAAATATTCAATGTACAGTTTTGACTTTCCTACGATTTTATTATATGTATAGACTAGTGTTAGTAGTTATGTTATTTTTTCTTTGTTTTTCCATATTGTGGACACGGTAGAGCAACTAAATCCAAAACGTTTGCCAACATCACTTATCTTCTCTCCCGTTTCTATTGCGCGTATCAGTAAAACTTTTTCGTCAATACACAATGATTTTCTTTTACTAGCCATGTTTACAGTTTGAATGTTTGTGAGCAACTAAGAATATGATAACGTATAGATAATCCATGACTCATACTTATTAGTCATGGTCAAAAACAGTCTACACGTGCAAGCAATCCCAATTTGTAAACAAAAGGTAGAATTTCTTAGAAAGTTCGGTATGCATGACGTCGAGTTTATAACTTAATTGTTGTCGTTATTGAGAGTGGGTGTGATGCTATGTAGAGTGTATCATTGTATGGTAGATAAGCTAAACCAACCAAAGGCAATTGATTTTGACGCTTTAGAGAGTTTGTTGTTAAATTGAGAGTTTACACTGTACTAAAAATTGTAGACAATACCTATGTTATTTGAAACATTATAATTTTTTTTATTGACAAATCATTGTAACAATCAATTTTTGAGATTGTATTGGATTGACTCCATTATAATATTCAATCACTCATTTGAATCTAACTTACTACTTTTTATTTACTTACTTTGCTACAATAATTAAATTATTTAATGAAATCTACATAATATTATTTTGATTTCATGTTTACCTGCTGAGTGCCATCATCGCTTTGATTATCTGTCTCTGCATTATCATTGATATTATTGTTATTGGCTGGATTGACTGATATATTTATTTCCTCTGGAACTTGTTCAGACATGTTGGAATCATTAGAAATGCTAGTGCTCAAGGCATGGCTAGTTTGGGCCCTTAACGCTGGTGGAGTTCCCCGGTCTGTGACAATGTATGTTTGAGCTGCTGGCCCGAGGTTCACATGAGCTATTGAGCTCTGTGGCCGCTGTGGACCATCTCCAAGTTGGTGGGTGTTTGGTGGATTACGTGGTAGCCAAGTTGGCAATGAAAGCCTTGCATTGTTGCCCTAAAAGAAGAGAAATAGATTAAATTTATCTTATTCTAAGTATAATAAGTAAGTCATAAAGGCATCAATGTATAACGTTAAAGATAAATACGGCGTCAAGCAAATTTGTAAGTCTAATTACATCACAATTATAGACGTTTAAAATATAAACATTTACCATTCGCGCGTGTTCCACGAGAGGCCGGATTTCTCTGAACATGCTGTTTAGTCTGTCACCAAGACCGATATTACTTCTATTCGGAATTGGGGGTCTGGTAACAGAGTCCATTCTGGTAAGTGCTGGTCTCGGAGGGGTTTCCTCCGGATCCTCCTCTCCCATATCTAGATTAACTTGATTTTGGTGCGCCATCTTCTACTATTTTCTACTCTTCTCACTTATAAACACCACCAGATAATCATTTCACCACAATAAATAATATTAATTCTGATCTCGATTTATATCGCGAAGGTCAACTGTCAAGTGCCAAACATGAGATCATAATTATCATAAATATGACATTGTCATTGTCTGTCAAAAATGTCAAATACAAAATTTGATTGATTCGCCTTGATACGAAGCTTTTAGTTACCTACGTAGTATGTATTTGTACTTAGATCATTAAGTAATGGATAACAAACGCAGGCGTTTCCCCTTTTGCCGAGGTATAAGATTATTCGAATCGAAAAATCTTATGCTTTCATAAAAACTACTTGCGTAATCGATTACGAACACTCTGCGTATTCGTAAAACATCGAAAGGACGTCTGCGAATGCTCCGCTAAAAATGCCGTTTTGCACTGTCAAGTCTTGCAGAAGCAATTCAAACATGTCGAATATTAAAAAAGATGGAATAACCTTTCATTTGTGTATATTTTTTTATTTTTTTAACGTACATTTCTAATTAAATGCAATTTCTAATAATCGTCGATGTATCGTTTAGCGATATGATCAAGACAAATAATCGAGTCATGTGTGTACTCGATCATTGATGCGGCCTCACGAGACTATCATGGAAAGAAAATATACAAATTTAATCTTTATGAACTAAGCGATAAAGTTGAATTTAGAACGCGATATTGAACCGCACTCCCCACGAGACTATAAAGTGATGTAGCGAGACTATCTTGAAGAGAAAATATACAAATTTATTCTTTATGAACTAAGCGATAAAGTTGAATTTAGAACGCGATATTGAACCGCACTCCCCACGAGACTATAAAGTGATGTAGCGAGACTATCTTGAAGAGAAATTCAAATTTAATCTTTATGAACTTAGTGATAGAGTTGAATTTAAAAAATCGTCGCTTAAAAGGTCGTTATTTTTTACGACTTTCTTAGTGACGGACTGCTTTTAACTTGAACGTCGATAAAAAAATATTTTTCTAAGTATAATTTGAAATGAGATGAGAATTAATCTTTATTATATTAAAATTTTACACAACTGCATAAAAAGGAGTAGGTATAATGTTTATTTTGTAAGTCTTGTATATATTTATTAAAATTTACGCTCGGTTACTTTTAACTGGCAGAACATTTTAATGGTACGGAACCCTTCGTGCGCGAGTCCGACTCGCATTTAGCCGTTTTTTTTGTAATGTTAATCTTGTAACCTTTCTATTATGTAATCTATACTAATATTATAAAGCTGAAGAGTCTGTTTGTTTGTTTGAACGCGCTATTCTCGGGAACTACTGGTCCGATTTGAAAAATTCTTTCGGTATTAGATAGCCCATTTATCGAGGAAGGTATATATCATCATTCATCACGCTACGACCAACAGGAGTGAAGCCACGGGGGTGAAACCGCGCGGAGCAGCTACTTTATTTATATGTATGTACGAATATTGCGTATATTTCAGATTTACAAAAAATCCTGCTTTAAGGCTAAGGTGGATTGAATGCTGTGGGAGAAAATCAGAATGGACACCCCGGTACAGAAATAATAAAAATTTCTGGGCCGATATTTATTTTATTGAATATAATATGTGATGTGTTGAATAAATACATATTCAAATACAAATAAAATGGCGTTTTATTGTTTTTTCGTATGCATATAATAATGATGAAAACGTTACAAATGACCTGTGTAGTATTTTTTATGAATATAATATTAATGTTATTTCTAATTTCAACAAAATTATTATTTTTGTAATATCGATATGGTTACATCCCTTTAGAGCGATTGTATTATTACGTATATGTATAGAGATTTTTCTGTGTAATCGATGTATGTGTGCAAAAACATGCTAGTCTGTCCATTTTGTAATAGTTTGAGTTTGTAAAGACACAAATTATTTTTGTGAATGTGTGATTGTGTTTCAAAGTGTGAGTTACCCTCCCCGCACCAAAACCGGCAGAAAGTTTAGTTAGAACATTTGCCAGCGTGCTCCATCCATTACTTAATGATCTAAGGTATTTGTACGTAGGTATGGTATTATATTTCTCTCATTTGGATTTGGTTTCAATTTGGTTTGTTTGTCTTTGAGATTTCATCCTTACAATCAGCTCTTTTACATTGAGATATACATATATGGAGACGACACCGCCTACATCACTTATGTTCCGCTCAACATACGCCATATGGCGTATGTTGAGCGGTTTTTTTAATGGTTTTAAAGTGAAACGCATCAAATATGCCTTCGTGTGTGTTACGATATTGCACAAATAATACAAATAATAAGGAAATGTGCAAAGGAATAACTTTCATCGGTAAGAACCTAACTAGATAATAATTTTTAAAACTTAGAGCAAAAAGATAAAAAAAAATAAAGATATAATATTTATAAGTCGTTTCGAGTTTGGCAAGCAATATTTTCGAAATTCATTGCATGCATTTTTCTTTCCATCCATAAATTATGAATTGTTTCCATTGAGCTATTATTACTACGTATAGAGGAGACACCACGAACAAAATCTGTGCTGCAAGTGCGACGGCGCGGGGCGGCTTGTGAGACATAGATTAAGCGATGTCATCGACTCACCACTATAGAGGCGAAACTTTGTAAATATTTTGCCTATTACTTATCAATTAAGAACAATCAATGTAACAAAAAAATATATAATTAATCTAATAAATAAATTATTAATAAACTTATCAATTAAAAACTTTTCAATTACTTAAAACCAATCAGTGTAACAAAAAAAGATTGATACGTAGGTAAGTAATAATTTATTTTCGTGAATTTCATCTTTCATGATTTAACCTTTTTTCAAATAATATCCACAGTACAATCTTTTCTAAATGTGTAAAATTATTATTTCTTTGCACTTTGCCGCATTATTTGAATTATTAGTGCAGTATCGCAACACACTCGAGGGCATATTTGATGAGTTTCTTGGTTTGTTTGCTTCAAAACAAACAAGACATGAACGCGACCATCGCGCTAAAGCGACTGAGTGCAGTGAGGCCATTTGACCTATGTTGAGCGGAACATAAGTGATGTAGGCGGTGTCGTCTCCATAACGCATTCGTAGTAATACTTAGTATCTCAATGATTGTTTCCTGTGATAATTTTTTAGAGATATTATTATGGGGACTTTCCTTCTAAGTTCTATTTCAATATTCCATCCTATAAATCCCTAGTTTCGTAGTACTTAGCACTAGGAAAGATTACAATGTTCTAGGTGATTAAGATCGTTATTACTATTAGGTATATAAAATTCTCGTTTCGCGGTGTTCGAAGTTATATACTCCTACGGAACGGAGTAACCAATTCATGAATTTTTTTTTCGCGTATCAGGTAGTCTTGTCGAAAAAAAAAACATCTATTTTTCATACTACTACGTGATCACTATAAGGATAATTTTTTAGGGAAAACTTCTTATTATTTTGTAAGTCATCTTTTTTTTCGCTATTACAACCACCATTTTGCTGAACTTATTTTAATAACTCAGGCCCCGGAATCACAGACACAATAGAAAATCTATTGTGTCGTGGACCGATCGGGCCGTTCGGGGCTCAGTGGGTTAAGGTTAAATCAAATCTTGGGAAGAGGATGAAACATGTAGTACATATTTATAACATGCGATAGAGAGCGGGTAGAACAATGTTAAAAAAACTAAGGTTTTTCAGCCACAAATTTTGATTTGTTTGTTTTTTAAATTTCTGACACCATGAGATAAATAAAACAATAGGTACTCCACCAAGAATACGTTTAATACTTAATTTTTAATTATAATCGAAAGACTGTTTTCGATTACACTTTCCATATTATGAGCAAATATACTGTTTCGATCTACTTAAAGTAAATTAAACGCACAACGGTCTTTTGATAAGTTAAATTCAGTCTTTGATTAGGCATCGCACCATTGCCATCGCGACAATAAGGGTTTCATTAAAATTATCGTTGTCCACCTCGAATGTGCTTTAACGTTCGTACTCTAATAAATACGTAATAATATACCGAAATAAATATAATAATACAAACTATGCGACTGAATATACATAACGACACGTTCGTCGAATAGGTACGATATATACGCTATTGGCACTTAAACACTCACAACTCTGAGTCTGCTTTTAGATCGAGAACCCCTTGTGCGTACAGATCTCGTACAGCTTCTAGTAGACGTTGTTCAGCTCGCGGCTCTCCAAGGGCCACGTCTACACTACCCGCGCACAGGAGGAGTGCTCTTAATGCTGCTCTAGGCCAATCTTGTTTCAAGCTCCGTCTTACAATCGCGCCAGCGGGTGCCGATCCTAATCTAGCACATTCAGCCTCTAAACGATCTCCATAGTCCTCAATCAACGTGTCGCCCACCGCCCTTCTTAGTTCTGGCGTTAACGAAGATAATAATAGTAGCGCTACATCATCCATGGGTCTACCGAGTGATACCATTTGCCAGTCCAATGCGATACATTCGCTTATCCCATCTCGTTCTCGAAATAGAAGATTCCCACTCCAAAAATCGGCGTGGGCGAGGGGAGCTGGTTCAGCTGGTCGCAATAAAGTGCCAAGTAAAGATGGAGCCCGAGCGCTAAGTGCGCTCACAGCTGCGGCTTCGCCAACACAATCTGTTCGACCACGGAGGAATGCTTCCAGTTGGGGTAAACCTCTTCGCACTAAACGCAGATATCCAGCTGCAGCGCGTTCGCAGGGGAACAAGAAGTCGAATCTTTGGTCTAGAGGACCTTCTCTGTCACGTAGAGCAAGGGATAGGGCGTGGAGTCGAGCTGCTGCAAACAGAGCTGCCCTAGCTCTTTCAACAGTTAGGCCCTCAGCAAAATCCGCTGATTCGAAACCCACGGCTGTCACGTCTTCCAATACAAGCTCGCTGTCTCCTCCAATTTCATCTGAAATAAATAAATGTGAATTTAGAAATAGACAAAGTCATGGCAGCCAAGTTGAAATATTGATCGTTGTTCAAAAATATGATGACTCATAGAACAGCGCGTGTTTTGTGACGTCTTGAAATATTTTTATCACGTAAAGTCTTAGCGTAAAGTGCAGTAAGCGTTAAAAATACATAAACGGAATCGATATGACGTGTAGAATATAGATATTGGTTCTGTTTTAAGGAAAAAAATATACCTAAGCCTAAAGAGCATAAGTTATTTAAAATAAATAAAATACAATTGGATGTTTGAATACGACTTTCACATCAAAGTGTAATTTTAACTATGACGTAAAAGTCGACTCATCGAGCATAATAAAGACTGATGATACTTTAATTAGCGAGTTTTTAATTAATCTTGATTCTTGACTAGCTTTCCGCCCGCGGCTTCACCCGCATTGTTCCCGTTCCCGTGGGATTTCCGGGATAAAACCTATCCTATGTCCCGGGGTAAAAAGTAGCCTATGTCCTTTCTCGGGTATCAAAATAACTCTATGCCAAATTTAATGCAAATTGGTTCAGTAGTTAAGGCGTGATTGAGTAACAGACAGACAGACAGAGTTACTTTCACATTTATAATATTAGTATGGATATAATTCTTCAAATAATTATAAAACATATGAATGATGAATACCTAGTTAATTAGTTTTTTATAAAATCTATTTGCATGACATAAAAAAACATACATTTTTTCGAAAAATAGCTTAAATCTATTTTTATTTGAAAAGCATTTTCTTTCATATTACTTAACACAATTTAAATGAAAAGCACACAAACAGACACACACCTGGTAATCTAGCTTTAACACATCTCGGTACTGCGAGCCCTTCATCAGGGCCTAATGCCTCTTGAGCCAATTTGTTGAGCGCTGGGGCTAATTCCGTATAGAATAATATTTCTCTAGTATCAAATTGTGCTTCAGCTACAAAGAGCCTCCCAAAGGGATCCCGTGGTGGTAGTTTTACAACAAGGGGTAAGGCATGCCTTTCTCCCTCGCTTTCGTAGCGAACTGTCACTGCTAGTACCCTGCTTAAGGCACCAGCTACGCCGGCCCTGGATTCTACTCGGATCTGAAATTAAATTTTATAGAGATTAGAAACCCATATTACTTATTAAAGCTATATGAATTGAAAGTGAAATTTAAAAAAATAAATACCTATTTGGTTAGGTACATAATATATTATATAGCTGTTTCCTTCATTTAAATATAAGTATGTGAGCAAGTAGTATATAATAGTAGAGTAAGTATATTATTTTATGTGATTTTTGCAAAAAAAAAATTAAAGGCGGAAATCCAGGTCAATTATTTAAAAGGTAATTATTCTCTAGTTAACTACATGTTTTTATTTCAAACATTTTTTTTGCAGTGATAAAAGCAATAGTATATGCAAGTACCTCATTAGGATCGACCACACCCGAGTCAATCAGCAGTTCTCGCGCCCATTCTTCGGTCAGAGCGGTCTCAGCTTCGCCTTCTGGACCAAACTCACAATCGGACTCTTCGC
The DNA here is from genome assembly GCF_061535455.1 of Colias philodice. Classification (NCBI taxonomy): domain Eukaryota; kingdom Metazoa; phylum Arthropoda; class Insecta; order Lepidoptera; family Pieridae; genus Colias; species Colias philodice. The sequence continues at coordinate 9,981,181 of NC_143090.1, forward strand.
TCCCACTGCTTGGGGCCTCCGAAACCGCCGTGCTATCCGGCCCACCGGCTTGCATCTTACCACAGTAAACAATTCACTCGCGAACACACATTATCGGGTTTTAAATAACAATTAGAGTCGTATATTTCGCGGACGATTGAGTTGTATGGGCACGCCAGCTGCGCGCAGGCGCGTTCCTCCCTCAATTATTCATCGGGACTCCCATGTCGTAAACCGCTCAATGCGACGCGGACGGTTTGGATGTACGATATAGATATGTACGCTGTCGCATACCTCTTGGCGACTCAACACGTCACATTAAAACGTATTCATAGGCATTTTGTAAATCGCAACCGCGAGGTCTGTTTGCTCTTTGAATAATAATGAAGCTTTGCAGCGAGCTGAGTTATGAATTGAAATTATTTTCAAGGTATCAATAATAATGCATTCATATTTCACATTTACGAATCTTTATTTCTATCTTAAATTAGTTAATATACTTAGAATATTCAACTATATTACAATTAAATTGGATAAAAAAACATCTTGGAATGACTACTCTAAAAATATAGGTAGGTAACTATTCTGGCCAATAAGTAATATTTTTGATATTTAGTGATATTTCTGAAACTAATAAGGGTAGGTAATGTTTACTTTTTCTTACTCCAAATGAGCTACATTTTCACCCCCACACCTATATCACCACCCTATAGAAAGAACAATACTTATTAGCAAAAATTTGATCAGTTTAAATGTGATAAAGCATACTGACTCTTCTGAGTTCACCCATTTGAGCATAGATTTTCCTAATCAGTTTTCTTGTATCCAGCTCCGGATTCCTATGAGACATTATTTTAATTGCTTCCAAGTTGAATCCTTTTGTCTCTATGGAGATTTTCTTATTGGGAAGTGACTTCAGTTTGGATTTCAATATCACTCCTTTTTTGAAGTCCTCTATAATTTCATAAGTTTTTGTTCCGGGCTTGTCCAAGACATCTGGTACTGTTGTGACAGAGTGAGTTCCTTCAGATGAATGAAAGTTTACCTCATATTGATTGATTAATTTAACCTTTATATCCAACATCTTGACACCCTCTTGCACTATGAGTTTTCCAGGAATAGTGGAAAAAGCCTTGATCACATTAATAATGAGGTTTTTGGCTCTAATTCTGTCCTCATGATTTGCTAAAAATCTGAGGTTGAAGTAGCACTCCTTAACATAAAGAAATTCGAAATCTGGATGATGAACCAGTGATGATTTAACCTGATCTTGAAATGTGCCATCCTGGAAGGCTGACTTCGGTGCTCCCTCTTTTGTGTAATCATTTTCCTCATCCGAGTCATCTTGAGGGGTAGGTGATGTCTCCGGTGTAAACCAAATATCATGTTTTGATATTTCTCCTGATGTTCCCGGAGATGGAGATTCATCCTCACAAACTGAACAAGTCTGAATAGGCTTTAGAAATGGCTCCCTATCTTTCTCTTTCAATACATCCTTAACCTTCTCCATATTACTCTTATTCATGCCGGACATCTTGCAATATAAAGATCAGGGTTGTAACAGATCTCTGTTTATAAAGCAGAAGTACAACCCGGGCGCAATAAAAGCATTAATAGACGTTCGAATATGGTACGGGCCGCACCGTGACCTTGGTGCGCTCTGGACCGATTATGTGTACAATGGTGCGCCGCACATAATTATAATTATTGACGGTGCGCTCGGTTCGATGATTTTCCTTCCGAACTTGGTGCGGACTGTACCAAGATCGCGCGTGTGGCCGGACGACCGCACCGCACTGCGCTTTAGTCATAGTTCTAACGCCAAACAAAACGGACGTCAGTCGATCGTCATCAATGGCGATGACGTCGGATGACGTGGCTATTACTAAAAAAAGATTAATAATAGAAATTTTAGAATTCTACAAAGATTTATTAATATAAGACTAGCTTTCCGCCCGCGGCTTCGCTCGGTTTGTCTAAAACATAATAAATTAATCTCTCAAGTTGGATCGAACTGCACATGGTGTGCGTGGTTTAGGAGTCCATTGAGGACAAACATTGTGACACGAGATTTATATATATTAAGATATACTAAAACCTTCCTCTTGAATCACTCAAATAAAACCGCATCAAAATCCGCTGCGTAGTTTTAAAGGTTTAAGCATACATAGGGACATAGGGACAGAGAAAGCGACTTTGTTTTATACTATGTAGTAATGATTTATTATTATTATCTTATTTACAAACGAATCCCTGTCTTTTAAATAGAATTTTGCCCATTATTTTCTATTCTTTTTCTTCTTTTCGATGGTTGTACTTGTACTTGCTACGACGGTTGCCGCAATTAACACGATATTAGCTTCTTTGGATAAAGTTGGACGCATGTCGACTCGACGTTCTCGCTGTCCAGTAGCACGGAAAGCACTGGACCGATTGGTGCGGTGCGGTGGTGTGGCGCGCGTGTCGATCGCACCGCACAAGTGCGGTGGTCTTGGCGTACCAAGTTCGGACGTCTATTAATGCTTTAACTTGACACTTGACTCGAAATTGGACCCCTCTCGCGTTACCCCGCGCCAGGTCCCGCTCTCGTCCTTCAGTAGCCTGTAGCGTTAGCATCTCTGTTACCGTTGCTCGTAATATTTCTTGAGTTTCGGAGTCATTCGTTTGCTGTTATAATTATTTTTGTTGAGTTTTTTTATCGTTACGTTTGGACCTTTTATTGCACGCCTCATAAGCGAAGCGTTGAGGTGGGTACTACTGTCACTTCACGCAAAACATCTGATTTTTCAAACTTAAAATGTCTTTATGTATCATACATTGCACTTGTAAGATAATACATACACACACATATTAAGAAAAAACACTATTTTTAACGTTCATGATATTTTTGATGTCATTTTTGTTATTTAAACTAGTTAAAAAACAGTTTAAAAAAGTTCTGTCTTGGACGTCCGTGTGTCTGTATGTGCGGATCCTTTTTCTTGTTAACACGATAGCGACCGAAATACTTTACTAATAGAGTCTTTTTTTTTCTCTTACGCTTGAGTATGCTCAGGAATAGAACCCTTTCATTTTTCAGGGTCTGATTCGATGTGGTTTAATTATTGTTATTAAATAAACAAAAATAATAATTAATAAATATTTATTAAAAAAAATTATGAGGCGTGCACTTTTGGATTTTCCAAATTATTTGTTTATTGTAATAGGATTTTTTTTATTGTCGTTACGTTTGGACGTTTTCTTGTAACTGTTGTGTTTAAATTTATACGATGGGAAAAACTAAAAACTCCGCAATATGGCGAGGATTTTAATTTTTCGAACTTTACTTATTTAGCTTAAAATAAATATTGACAGTACAGAGAGATATTTTTTTTGGTAGTATCAATATTCAATAGTTACTCTTTGTAAAAAAATTTTTTTGCACTCAGTAGGTACTATAGACAGACGTCTTTCGAGCCGGTGTCAAGTTATCGCACCCGACTTGTGTATGTTACTGTTCTATAAAGCATAAGTACCTACTTACATACTTTTATATCACTATCACTACATCATCAGCATCACCATCACTACATAGTATAAAACAAAGTCGCTTTCTCTGTCCCTATGTCCCTATGTCCCTTTGTACGCTTAAATCTTTGAAACTACGCAACGGATTTTGATGCGGTTTTTTTAATAGATAGAGTAATTCAAGAGGAAGGTTTATATGTATAATAACATCCATTAAATAGTGGAGAAGTACTGTTATTTTTGAGGTTTCTAATGTGATGTCGTAAAAAATTACATTTTTTCCGCTTACATTGCAAACGCAGGCTGAACCCTACGAGTTTTATCAAAATAATCTACTAAGTATTATACACATTGAAAAGGTCTACAAAAAAGTCCGTGATGGTACATATATGTCTATCTCTTACGGGTAACCCACAATCCCCACAATAACTTTTTTTGTCATTTACTTTTTACGACAAATACCTAATGGCTAATTTTCGAAGCGTAACCAATACAGCATAAATCCTTAACCAATTAAATACCTTGAATACATTGTTCATTTAATATAGATCTATATGGCCCTTTACACCGTATGATTTAAGTGAATATTTTCGAAGATATTACAGATTTAAAAATTGCGGGACGTAGCGTTACCGGCCGCCCGGCTATATGTATAGTAAGTATATCTTATATATAAAATTCTCGTGTCACAATGTTAGTCTGCATACTCCTCCGAAACGGGTGGACCGATTCTCATGAAATTTTCTGTGCATATCGGGTAAGTCTGAGAATCGGCCAACATCTATTTTTCATATGTACCACGGGCGAAGCCGGGGCGGACCGCTAGTATCTATATAATATTTTATACCCGTGCGAAGCCGGAGCGGGCCGCTATGTTTTTATATTCAACGTTCACAGTTTTTCTGTAGTCTATTTAGTATCAGCATTGCACCCGTGCAAAGCCGGGGCGGGTCGCTAGTCTTAATATATATAAATCTCGTGTCACAATGTTTGTCCTCAATGGACTCCTAAACCACTTAAGTAACCGATTATTATAAAATTCGCACACCATGTGCAGTTCGATCCAACTTGAGAGATAGGATAGTTTAAACATTGTTTAAACAGGTACCACGGGCGAAGCCGGGGCGGACCGCTAGTCAGCTATAAAAATAATAAGTACCTAGATTTCATTGAAGATCATTGGCATCATTAATACTGATAGAAATAGATTTAATTAATAACTCTTTTGCGACGTAATAACTGTTGACATAGTTTGAAAGATTATTTCTCGATCTTTTCTCACTTTCTTATAATCCATACAATATTATAAATGCGAAAGTAACTCTGTCTGTCTGTCTGTTACTCAATCACGCCTGAACTACCTACTGAACCAATTTGCATGAAATTTGCTATAGATATATTTTGATACCCGAGAAAGGACATAGGATAGGTTTTATCCCGGAAATCCTACGGGAACGGGTTTTTCTCTGAAAACGCGGGCGAAGCCGCGGGCGGAAAGCTAGTTAAGAATAAATACAAAACTACACAGTATACACAAATATATATATACCGGCACAATTAGCGGAACAGAAAAAAAAGTGAGACTATGAGATAATTTAACGCATATATTTGACGAAAATGTAATTAGACACAAAATAACAAATGGATTAACATCTTTTAACAACGACTTTGAAAAGTCTTCGTTATTTTTTATTGAAAAATAAAGAAATTTGAAATAAGTGAAATTTTCAGATGATTATGAACCATCACAAAAAATAAAAAAAGTAAGCATTAAATGATTTAACAATAAAATTAAAGCAAAATTAATAACGAGTGTTTCCCCCTCTTGCTCTGATTACGGTTTCCATTCGATGATTTCTTGAGGCAACCGCTCCCAATGCTCAAGTAATGCGTTTCCAAGTTCATTCAGATTGTTGGGGGGTGGCATTCTGAATTTAACCCTTCTTTTTAGCAAGTCCCAGACATGCTCTATCGGATTCATATCGGGGGAATTTGGTGGCCACTGCATCACCGGTATACCTATTACCTACGTGGCTCAGATATGCCTGTACCGATTGTGCACTACGAGCACGAGCATTATCTTGTATTAGAATAAAGTCGTCACCAATAAATGGGGCAAATGGTACAACATGTTCTTCTAAAATGTCTCTGATGTATCGATCTGCTGTCATGGTCCCTCCTGTGACTATCACTAACTCTGTGCGAGCTCCCAAACATATCCCTCCCCAAACCATAATCGAGCCGCCACCATAAGCCATTGTGTGTTCAAAATTAGACTGTATGTGGCGTTCTCCTTTGCGTCTCCATATTCGCTGTATCCCGCATCGATCTGTTTTAAAAGAACTCTGCACTCGTCAGTAAAGAGAACCTGCTGCCATTCGTTCAAATCCCAGACGATGTTCTCGCGCATCGGTTTCTGTTCCGCTAATTGTGCCGGTGTATGTATATTATCTTAAAAAAATTAGTATCTATCTTATGATCCTTTTATTTTGTAAACTAAGCTTATTATTATATAAAACTTGGTACCTACTTACTTATAACTAGCTGATAGTGGAATAATGCTTATAAAAAGATAATTTACTTATATATATACTCTTCTTAGATTACAAAATAAAAGGCTCTTCTTTATCAATTCTGAATTATCTACAAAGGAAATCAGTTTCTTTGTCAAAAATCGAATTTCGATGCCGTAAGTAGCAATCGTTTCTTTTTTTCAAATGTTTAGGTACGGTCTACTGTCCGTATATACATACCTACATAGTAGTCTTTGGTACCTACTGACTTCCATTTAAAAACTACACTGGAAAAAAAATTACAGCAGGGTACTTTTATCTTGACAATTTGTGTTGTGGTTTTATTCATTGTTTTATTGACTTTGATGAGCTCTTTTTTTTAATAACAGGCAAATTAGATAACACTTTGCCACGCCATCTCGACTTTTTTTATTACTTTGTACCTATTAGGTATAAAAATTAGTATTTTATTCAATACTTATTCGAACGTACTAGAGTGGTAGGTGAAACATACTGGAACATACAATATCTTCGTTAGGGCATGGCCACAGTATTACAATAGGGTCACAGTATTACCATATTTCCTACAGTATGGCGACGAATGTACTTGTGCAGAGAAACGGAGGGGAACTGGCGGGGGGTCGGGCGACGCGGGTCCCTTAATGCAATCACGCAATCACGCTGAGTTTGCATTAACTATCGCGAAAGGACGACGCAGTCGTATTTTTGTGTAATAGTTTTATTATACATAGGTACTTACATATTCAGTATTCTATTATGGCGCGCAAAAACTGTTCCGTTTACGGATGTAAATCTACATTGAAATCCCAGAAGGAAACAATATTTCAGAAAGATTGTATTCCTTGTATCTGTTGAATTAAAATCAAAGCTATGTATATGTTGTCCTCATTATTTTCTAATCAGATTGTACATCCCAATGCGAATGCATTACTTAAAAATAGTGTCCACGTAAATATTTAGCAGTGCAATATCTGTAATAATATATTTATGAACAAATAATTACATCAGATTTAATAATCGCAATTATTTTGAATGTACATATTAGACCGGGAGATACTGACACAAAATTTCGAGTCATTTGTAACAGGATGGCGGTTCTACAGGGGTCTTAGTACGCAATGACAAAAATAAAAACGATGGTGTGAACGCTGGTACCGGCGGCTTAGTCGCGTGGGCGTTAGTCGAACTCGTCGGAAAAATAGCGAAGTCAAACGATTTGTAACACAAAAATTTTAGAATTTACCGATAGCCCATAAAAAAGAAGTAGGCGGTAGTGTCATGCCATACTTTTCCGGTGTGACTTAGGCGCTGACTCCACGAGCGAGAGAATCGCGACGAGTCCGCCCTTATATCGTCGGATAATCTCCACGAACGAGCGATAATTCCGCCGCGTATCGTCGCGAGTCGTAACGGAATCGCAGCGTTTCCGCGGCGCCTCGTAACGGTATCGTCACGTTTCCTTGAAGAGAACTACGAGAAGACTAGAGGCAACGCTGAAATGACGCTGCGTTTGACAGCGGGCCCGTCGCGCGCTCGTCGCTAGCCCGCCGCGACTAACAGCGGGCTAGCGACGATGTAATGACGTTTCGCGCGCTCATTGCCACTCGTCGCATCGCGGCGATAATATCGCCGTGTGGAGACGGTTCCATAGAGAGTGTATAGAAATACGTGGCACGACGATAATATCGCCGCGATTCTCTCGCTCGTGGAGTCAGCGCCTTAAAGCCCGCCATACCGACGCGAATGTGTTGATTTAAAAAAAAACAATTCAACCATTTGTACCAGGCTAACTTTTGCACAGGTAACCATCGTCGTGCAGCCATTTACGAAAATCGCCATGCCATACTTTTCGGACGATTCCAAATGGTCGCCATACCGCCGAAAATATGCAAATTTTTTTTTTCGCCGAACCATTTGTAACACCCTAAATTTTTTTTTTAACAACTCCTGAATGATTATAAATAGAAGTGTGATAATGCCATACCTGTGGGAGGTGGCGAATGTGTATAAGATTTTTTTTTATTGTATGATTTTATTCGTATTTTGAACGATTTGTAACAGTATGGCACTAATCTTTCCTATAAGTTTGAGGTTCAACAAATATAAATACAAAATTTCAAAGATCTAGGTGGTAGAAATCTTCACTTCTATAAATTAATACTAAATTTATTTATGAAGTATGGCAGCACTTTTTCCCCCTACGAGAAGTATGGCAAATATAATAATGGTCACATTTTATCAAATACTCTCCAAAAATCCAAATGCAATACTGGTACAAAAAGTCTGGCGAAAAAAAAAATTTTTGCAAATTTTCGGCGGTATGGCGACCATTTGGAATCGTCCGAAAAGTATGGTATGGTGATTTTCGTAAATGGCTACACGACGATGGTTACCTGTGCAAAAGTTAGCCTGGTACAAATGGTTGAATTGTTTTGTTTAAAATCAACACATTTGCGTCGGTATGGCGGGCTGTAAGTCACACCGGAAAAGTATGGCATGATACTACCGCCTACTTCTTTTTTATGGGCTATCGGTAAATTCTAAAATTTTTAAAGAATTTCTCGGTGACAGGTAATAACAGGTTAATGTACGAAATTCTTCCTGCTCCGCGACCGGACTTTATTAACTAAGTTTTTTTTATTTTTTATTGTGTGATAGGGAAGCGCTTGACCACGATCTCGCCTGATGGTAAGCTGGATGAGCCCCTAGGTACGATTTGTACCTACGAATGCGCCACGATTCAAAGGAAAGCGGCAATTTATAGTTTTCGACAGCTAAACCACAAAAATATTAAATAAAAGTTACGTCTATAAATATAGGGTTAATTGTAAAACACCAGCAACCTCGCAGGACAAGATAGGTAACATCCTAAAGTAACAACATATTTTGTTCTACGACTTTTTAGATCAAGAGCCCTCGATGGCCAGACTTTCCTTATTTTAGGAAAGTTGAAAGTATCTCTGTATATGTCTCCTATACAGATAAGAACGACCAGCGACTATCAAGTTTGGGTTGTGGTTACTTTGGCAGGAAACAGGTAGTAAAGGTGTATAAAATAGTACCTAACTTTCATTATGTAGTTTTAAAGCTAAATTTTATATATAAAAATAAATAAAATAAATAAATTATATATATAAAAATAAAAAAAGATGGTACCTAAGGAGCCGTACAGTTTTCATGGTTCTTAGTTCTTACATCTTGCCAGAAACATTAAAAAATAACTGTCATATCATCAAATTCACATAACTACCTAAAAGTGTAACAAATATGAAATATGAAATAGTTTCACACCCACTTGCCAAGTTAGGTGTGAAAGGGATAAAAAAACATACAGGCGTCATTCAAGGTCATATTTTCTTGTTACGAGTTAATGTTCATACTGAAATCTCCAGTGTATTAGATATAAGCTTCTTGCTATAGCTCATCTGCCTACGATGCGCAGCAATTTGTGCAATACACGCGCTATACACTATCACAGTTGACAGATGTACGTATACGTACATACAGAGGAAACTAAGCCCCTGCGATGAAATTATGACGTAAGCACTGTTATAGCTATAGGGCTGTTACCTTTTTGATATTTAACCGACTTCAAAAATAAAGGAGGAGGTTATCAATTCGGCCTGTATATTTCTGTTTGATTTTTTTTCACAGTCGATTTTGTGGTAATTTTGAGATTAAAACTAGTTAAAATACAAAAATGGTGTAGCCTAAATATGAGTTTACAAGAAGAAACAATCCGAATTAATACACCTTGTAAAAGTAAATACGTTTTTATCAGTGCTATATTTCGAAATCTTGATTTGTTATGGACGCCGAAGGTTATTTAATGTACCTAAATTATTTATATTATACATATATTCAATAATTATTTTAAACCAGAATTTACAATACTCGTATGTAGGTATACCTACAAAATTATTTTTAAAACGATAAATTAAATTAAATTGAAAAACATAAAATATGCAGAAATAATTTAAAATTATTATTATACGAGCATAGAATACTCCTTTTTGTTTTAGGATGAAAAAGAAAATAGTTTGACAGGCTAAAGCGTCTTATTCACGGTTCATCTTCATTCACTGTCGTTTTGCGTCGTGCATCGTGTATGACCTTGGCGGGACGTACGTCAAGATGAACCGTGAATAAGACGCTTTACATCCAGCACCGCGGCCCGGCCTTGAGCTGACGTACGTCGGGGATGGACCGTGAATAACACGCTTTAGTGCTTGACAAAGTGGTGACGTCACGTATGGATAAAAATACAATAATTGTTTATATCTATCTTTTATGTATTTATGTTTTAACATTTTTGTATATAACAATATATTATTTCAGTTTAATTTGAACACGTGCTTGTAGATAAGCTGTTGATTTCGGCGATCATTTTAAAAATGCCACGTTCTAATTGCGCAGTATTCGGCTGCTTGAATTCAACTAAGTATACCAATTATACCACCAGATGATTTTGTTCAATATGTCGAGAAAATGGATAACATTTTCGTTGCTGCTTTAAGAGAGAACACAATATAAACTGTAAAGTGGCTGAATTAATTTACAACGAATTAAACATAATCAGTTACCTAAAAAAACTGTTCATAAGATTGAGAATATTTTACACTATAAAATTTAACAATAAATTCCGAATTAGTCGTAGTAGACGAAAGTATTTTTCAGCCGTGAAACCTGCTTACTTTGCCACTTTTTCATGTGTCAAAAAGTTTTATTCGCTTTAAAAAAATATAATTGTATGAAAACGTAATGAGTAACCTGCACCTAGACGTAAATTTCATGAAAATTTACATTATTTACATTATACTATTTCATTTTTGTAAATTATAATATTTTAAGCATAACCATTTGTACACATTATTTCCTATTAGCTGTACTTTATATGTCTCTATTTCTTTTGTGTGTGCAAGAAATATTTAAATAAATAAATACCTTTTGTAAAACAAGTAACAACCTTCATCTAAGCACATGCACTGTGTATTTCATACCTGGCTACCTAACTATTTATATTTTTTTTTCACCAGTCAGTAGGTACTTACAATGACAATTTAATTAAAATATTCATCAGAAATTTTGTGGCAGCCCTAACCTCCAACAAAACATGGCAAAGTCACCATCACAGACGTTGTGATTGGGGTTGTTGAATTTACCAATACCAATTGCGAAGTAAAGGTAGCTTGTAGCACAGTAAATCAGCTTTTATTTAGCTAAAGAACATTATGTTAACATAATATCAAAAAAATACTTACGTAGGCAATGCTTTTCCCGTTTGTTTTTGTAAAAGTTCCGGAGCACTAAGTTTCATACCGCCAACATTCGAAAAAAGTAACCGCCGAAAATGACATCTCAAAAACAAGCTGGGTTGCCACATCTCATTCGGTGTTGCCATTTAACTCATAAATTTTACTATAAAGGCATGCATACATGACAAAAAACTGATATTAAGATGTGACTACACTTTTTCCCTCAGAAGTTGGCTATGGCAAAGTGTGCAACCGTTGGCAAAGCAGGTTTTACCTGTAAATAATTTGTAATTTTTTTTTCGAATAAAGGCATATTTATGTAATGGTTATTTTAATATCTATACTAATAAAATCGTAGGAAAGTCAAAACTGTAGATTGAATATTTTTTATAAAGAATACTTGGGACAATAGAATATACCGAAGCCAAAAATATAGTTAGGCTACAAACTGAAACAATCGATATTTATTTAACGTGAAGTGTATCATTGACATCACTTTTCTATACTATCTTTGTCATTCAAAATCTGTGGATGTGTCACCCGCTACTATCGATCCCCCTCTTGATCCCCCTGAATACCCTTAAGATTCTCGTAAACATTTCTATTCATTTTTTATTCGAACCGCTAGGGACTGGAACATGCTTCCTGAATCTGTGTTCCCCGACGAGTACAATATGGAGGTCTCCAAGAGGAGAGTGAACAGGTACATTCTAGGGCAGCGCGCTCCATCTTAGGCCACATCTCAGCTTACCATCAGGCGAGATCGTGGCCAAGCGCTCCCCTATTGTACTGTAAAAAAAAAAAAAACACGCTTGCTTGTGTGCGTGAGCCATTTCGAACGTTTTGTATGAAGTTTCCTTACTGTATGTATCTGTATATTGTGGATGGACTGTGAATGGTGAATTCTGAATTTCTGAATTCTGAGTTCTGACCATAGAGTAACTTATAAAGGGTGTCTCAAAAGAAAGTTTATATTTTGTGGATGAATAAAAAAAAAAGTAAGCGGTGTATTGAAAAAAAATGTGTGGTTTTATGAAACCACGGTAAAAGTGAAACTGTTCGAACGGTTCCGAACACTGCTTTGTGTAGCGCATGTCGCGTGACGGTCGGCTGCCGAGTAGGTATACCTACTCGGCAGCCGCGATACACGCAACATGCGCTACACAGACCAAAAAGTTTGAGACGATGTAATAAAAGTTTCACTTTAAAATGTTTATTAATTATTAAAGTGCATAATATGGGAATTTATTTATTTAAAATAATATCGTCCAAATGCAGTCCATTGCGTTCACGGCACTCATTTAATCGAACACTAAAAATTATTTATGACAGCTCGGCAGGTAGACGCAGTGATGGCTGCCATTTCGTGTCGGATATTTTCTTTTAAATGCACTAGAGAAGTTGTTTTTTTGGCATACACTTTAGATTCAAGATACCCCCACAAGAAAAAGAGTGGGAGTTAAATCAGGGCTGCGTGGAGGCCAATTTATATCACCTCTCCTAGAGATCAATTTTCCCGGAAAAATTTCATGAATTCGAGGTAAAGACATATTGGATGTGTGTGATGTAGCTCCGTCTTGCTCCAACCATGTTCTCTGGTTATAGCCAGGAAAGTTTTGCAGTGCAGGCACTAAAAGCTCGTCTACCATCGCTCTGAATTTACTGTAACTGCACGCCCCCTTTCGTCTTCGAAAAAGTAAGTGCCAATAATTCCTCGCTAATTTCTATTCTCGATAATTTCTTGTGGGGGTATCTTAATCCTAAAGTGTATGCCAACAAACCAACTTCTCTAGAGCATTTAAAAGAAAATATCCGGCACGAAATGGCAGCCATCACTGTGTCTACCTGCCGAGCTGTCATAAATACTGTAATTTTACTGCTCGATTAAATGGGTGCCGTGAACGCAATGGATTGCATTTGGACGATATTATTTTTAAGAAATGAATTCCCATATTGTGCACTTTAATAATTAATAAACATTTTTTCAATACACCGCTTACTTTTTTTTTTATTCATCGACAAAATATAAACTTTCTTTTGAGACTTCCTGTATTATATATAAATTTAAGTTCTGACATCTGACTGACTGCTGACATAGGAAATGTCAAATGAAGTTTAGGAAATCTGAAGAAGATTGAAGAATAATTAAATAAAAGCAAAATATAATAGCAAGGATAACTTTATTTCTAAATAACTATTTACTCCTCTAAATAGGTATCAAATATAATAAAGCGATGGGGAAAGAAAAGTCGAAGTCAAAGAAAAAAAGAAGATCTTCATCGGACGACAGTTCTAGCAGTTCTGATTCAAGCCAAGAAAAGAAAAAGCTACGTAAATTAAAGAAGAAATTAAAAAAAGAAAAGAAGAAAACGGAGAAAGCTCTTAAGAAAAAATTAAAAGAGGAAATAAAGAAATTAAAAAAGACACGAAGCTCAAGCCGCAGTCTAGATGATGTTTCAAAAGACGACTCTACTACCGATATTCCAATAGGTAAAAAATTACCATAATATTTCAATTGAAGTAGAATAAAAGTTTTGTAATCTAGATTGCAAATTATCTAATTCCTTTCAAATGTGTGAACATTCCGTGTGGATATTGCACTTTTTTTTGCTATGAAATGAAATTTAAGTACTTAATTTCAATTTTTATTATTTTTAAGAACTTATGGAAAAGTCGAAAGCCATGGCACCAATGACCAAAGAAGAATGGGAGAAGAGGCAAAGTGTTGTAAGGAGAGTTTTAGATGAAGAGACTGGGAGATACAGGTTATTCTATCTTTCTTACTTGTTTCAGAATTTTTATAAAATGCTTTATAAGAGAAATCATTTTCGGTTGAAATTTTTTTGTCATTTAAACTTATTATTGAGAAGCTACATTTTTAGCAAATTTGATGAATGAACTATTTTTATCAAATTACATGCAGCTTCATGCTGATTACTGTATTACATACCTCTGTTCTTAATAAATGAAACATGTTTATAATCCATTTACTTTTGAAATATTTGCTCTCTCTCAGTTCTATCTTGGTTCCAGATTAATAAAAGGAGATGGGGAGGTGCTGGAAGAGATTGTATCGCGGGATAGACACAAACAAATCATCAGAGAGGCAACTATTGCTGACGGAAACTTCTTCCAGTCACAAACTGTAGAAAAACATCGATTTAAGTAATGTTTTGTGGCATATTGGTACTTATTAATCCTATTTTGGTGGGTATCCTATAGAAATTAGATTCTTAAAAGGCAGGTAGGGAATTTAAAGGCTTCTATCTCTTCTAGGTGAGATGTTAGTAAGGCTCATTATTGTACTTATGAACACATGTTCTTAACTTTTGGATATAATAAAATATTGGTACTAGGTATCAACTTATAATATTACAAAATCTATAATTTTGTTGACAATTTAAATTATAAAGATTAAAACGATTATTTATTCTAGAACTTTCATGTTCCACTGCAGTGAAATGTTGCCTTTAAACATGATTAGGGAACCAAAGTGATATAATCCATTCATAAATAAAAGACATAATATTGAAATTTTCTAATGAGTCATGAATAGTTCTGAGTTCTGACTTCTGTCCCAAATGCAACTGATCAAGGGAAAATGTTACATTTGTTATTAGCATGTATTCAATTGTTTTGCTCAGAGTATCTTTATAAGGATTAATAATCATCTATTTTTCAATTATATTTGAATCTTTAAATCAAATATAATTAATCGGTGCAAATATAAGAATGCAATACCTATATCTAGTTAAAATATAAACAAGGATGCATGTAATGCCCTGAAATATTATGACAAAAGAACCTAATACTTGTTCCTTTTCCCAAAACATGCGTTCTGAAGATGGTTAGAGATTTTAATTCCAAGTATGTATATAAATACTCCTTGTAGTATAAGCCTTAAAAAGGAAACTTAATTGACTATATACTTTCAGTCAACTTCCAATGCATTTTTAATTCATTTTGACCTAATAGTATTAGATATTGCATTAAGAATTAAATCTATGACCATAAAGTTAGGTGTCACTGCTTTTATGTAAAGAATAAAGCACAAAGAATTGTTTATTCTTGAATAAATAAAATATTCCTTCATTATATTGGGATTTTCATTTTCTGTCTTATAAATAAACTAGCTAACCGCCCGCGGCTTCGCCCGCTTTGTCTAATACATTAGTCTGTGCTAATACCTAATAAATTATACCTATACTAAAACCTTCCTCTTGAATCACAATCTATCTATTAAAAAAAACTGCATCAAAATCCGTTGCGTAGTTTCAAAGATTTAACCATACAAAGGGACATAGACACAGAGAAAGCGACTTTGTTTTATACTATGTAGTGATATGAGGTAAGTATTTGGGTATATGTATGTTTACTGTGTTAAACAGTTGTTTAAATTAAGTTTCCATTAGCTAACAGTTACCGCACACAATGAAAATTCATTTTTATAACTTTATATGCAAGACTTTATTTTAAGGATACAATTGAAACTACATTTGAGATCAAATAAATATTTTATTTATCTACCTATGAAATACGTATTAGAGTTCGTCTTTGGTATGCATTTCTTTTTCGTCGTCATCATTCACTTCTACTACTTCATCCAAATCATTTAAATCTGGTAGTTCATTAGTATCATCTTGAATTATTATTTCGTCGTCGCTTATTTTATCTTTCTCTGTACTCTCGAAAACATTTTCTTGACTAGGATCAAGATTAGCATCAATCAGTATTGGTTCTGATTTATCCTTATCTGATTCTTTTTTAGTCGAGTTTTGCAAATGTTCATTGACCAAACTGACCAGGCTCTCTAGAGGTCTGCCTCCGTGTTCAACACTTACAATTTCCTTGTGTTTGTATAGAATCAGTGTTGGTAAGCCGTTAATCTGAAAAAAATAAAATCAAAGTCAAAATAACCTATAATAAAACAATGTTTATTGAATAATATTATATTTGTTTGTCAATGCATAATTTGTTAAAGTAGCTAAAAAATTGAAACGTGAGTGTAGACCGAGGGGTCCTGGGTTCGATTCCCGGTGGAAATGAAGAAAAAAAATGTCTTGGTCTGGCAGGACACAGAAGGCTGATCACCTACTTGTCCCTAAAGAAAATCGATCAGTGAAACAGATTTATAATGCATCTGCCCCTTACCCCACATGGGACATGGGACTTTACTTTCACTGAATTAGTTAGTATGATAGAATTATTTACCTTTTCCATTTCACAAACAGTTTTTGATCTGACACAATCAACATCAGCAATCAGTACCCTGGGTTCATCTTGGAATTTCTCACCGAGTTTCATCCAAAGTGGACTCAATTGCATGCAATGGGCACACCTGCAAAGAAGATTAATAACTGGTCTTGTTTAGGTATTGTCTATTTCAATAAAACCCTTATTTAATTACATAATTTAGTTATAATTATAAATACACAAAAATTATCAGCGCATTAGACTGGTTTGCAAAGATTGATTAAGTTGGCAATGATTTGTTTACTATGACAAAATGTGAAAAAAAAAAAACAAAACAATTCCGCTTTAACAGTATACTACTTACCATGGTGCAAAATAATTAACAAACACCAGATCCTTTTGTAAGAATGTCTCAAATGTTTCCTCTGTTATTCTCGCAACTGGTAATGCTTTCTTTTTCTTCATAAATTTATCTGGATCATGGTTTTCAGTGAGCAGCATTTTCTCTACATATTCTGTTAAATCTTCCAATGTGTACATTTCTACAGCAACACCCATCTGCAAAGTCAAAATAACTTACATTTATATTAACATGTTAGTACAATTTTGAGAAATCAAGTAACAAAAGAAAATTTCTATGATTTTAGGGGTGATGTAATTGTCATCACTACATAGTATAAAACAATATTGCTTTCTCTGTCCCTATGTCCCTATGTATGCTTACATCTTTAAAACTACGCAACGAATTTTGATGCGGTTTTTTTTAATAGATAGTGATTCAAGAGGAAGGTTTTAGTATATAATTTATTATGTTTTGGACAAAGCGGGCGAAGCCGCGGGCGGAAAGCTATACTCGGATTTTTAATTAGATAAAGTAAACTGACAGCAGCTAATGTCACTTTGTAAAATAATGTTGCCACATTTAAAGTAATAGTGAGGAATTCAGTTCTCATTCAATCAGATGAATGAACAATGAGTGTGAATAGTTCATCATTTCAAACTATAAAATAACATTATTTCTAATTGTAATATATAAAGCTATATAAGATATAAGTTACTAGTATAATGTAATTATAATCATTTTTTTATTTTTATTTTTACGATGTTTACGTTACTGTTTTCTTAATTTTTTCGTTAATTGTAACTAATTACGTTGTGTTTGTTGTAATTGTTGTGTTTATTTGGTGTTATATTGTTACACACTAAATATTCACTAGACGATCGATTCAATTTCATTCATTCCCGATTTTGAATCATTCACTTTGTGACAACTCTATTTTTATTTCATCAAAAACTGACAACACAGAAAACGTCAGTTTACTTTATCTAATTAAAAATCCGAGTATAATTAGTAATATTACAAATACCAAACCAAATTTAAAGAAGTGTGTTTATCAGTGGCGAAATTATGTATAATCTTAAACATATTATCATTTATAAACAGCTGAAATAATCAAATAGGCTTATCACACTTCACATATTGTTAGATATATAATTAATTTTCATCAAGAGAGATTACACACTTACAATTCTGCCATTAAAAATCCACAGCAGGTATGGATACTGCTTAATATCAAAGTTCTTGCAAGTCATTTCATTGAGCATACAATTCACTTGACCAATTTGTATGTATTCATTATTTTCATACTGCATCGCCAGCTTGGCCCATATTGGTCCTAACATCTGAAATTATGGTTATAATAGGTATGTAGTACTTTTGCAAGACAATTTTGAGATAGTGAAGATGCTAATAAAATACTTGTGCAAATTGTTCAGTATTTTTATGAATTACTACCAGCCCCAGCAGTTCTGCCCCATTGGCCCTTTTTTGTGTTTTATCTTTTCTGAATTTGTTGAACCATAATTAAGTTTTTGGCAATTTGATTTTGATTTGTGATATTAAAACTGTGCACAAACTAGAATTTAAGACATTTTAATTACTTTTTCAACTTGTTTTTAATTTACCTGTGAAGCCATACACCATGGTGCATAAAACATAATAAAATGCTGTCCATTTGATATAAATTTTTCTATATTGTGATCAGTTAAATGTGCCATTCCATAGTGAATTTTAACTTCAGATGATGTTTCTCTTTCAGGGATCTCATCAACATCCTGTAATGAATTAAATTACTGCTTTAGAATATTTTCTTCATAGTCGTTGAACATGACATTAAAAAAAAAATTAAAGGTAATTCTAGAATTAATTATTACAAAATTAACTAAATGAAAAGACTTTTTTAAAGCAAATTAGATGAAAGATTTTGTTCAAACATCTTGAACACCAAATAAAAACATACAGTGGTCAAATTATTAAATATCTATTCTATATAACATTTATGTAGGTTCCTA